>NC_092093.1:10391945-10691945 GCF_045679555.1 Salvelinus alpinus | reverse complement strand
CACAACCCAGAAACACACTGGTCTGCAGGTGATAATGAGGGGCTCACTATGGCACTGCTTCACACAACCCAGAAACACACTGGTCTGCAGGTGATAATGAGGGGCTCACTATGGCACTGCTTCACACAAATCAGAAACACACTGGTCTGCAGGTGATAATGAGAGGCTCGCTATGGCACTGCTTCACACAACCCAGAAACACACTGGTCTGCAGGTGATAATGAGGGGCTCACTATGGCACTGCTTCACACAAACCCAGAAACACATTGGTCTGCAGGTGATAATGAGGGGCTCACTATGGCACTGCTTCACACAAATCAGAAACACACTGGTCTGCAGGTGATAATGAGGGGCTCACTATGGCACTGCTTCACACAAATCAGAAACACACTGGTCTGCAGGTGATAATGAGAGGCTCGCTATGGCACTGCTTCACACAACCCAGAAACACACTGGTCTGCAGGTGATAATGAGGGGCTCACTATGGCACTGCTTCACACAAACCCAGAAACACATTGGTCTGCAGGTGATAATGAGGGGCTCACTATGGCACTGCTTCACACAAATCAGAAACACACTGGTCTGCAGGTGATAATGAGGGGCTCACTATGGCACTGCTTCACACAACCCAGAAACACACTGGTCTGCAGGTGATAATGAGGGGCTCACTATGGCACTGCTTCACACAACCCAGAAACACACTGGTCTGCAGGTGATAATGAGGGGCTCACTATGGCACTGCTTCACACAAATCAGAAACACACTGGTCTGCAGATGTTAATGAGGGGCTCACTATGGCACTGCTTCACACAAATCAGAAACACACTGGTCTGCAGGTGATAATGAGAGGCTCGCTATGGCACTGCTTCACACAACCCAGAAACACACTGGTCTGCAGGTGATAATGAGGGGCTCACTATGGCACTGCTTCACACAACCCAGAAACACACTGGTCTGCAGGTGATAATGAGGGGCTCACTATGGCACTGCTTCACACAAATCAGAAACACACTCTGGGCCTAGCTCCAACGTCTGTCTGGGGAGAGGGAAGAAAGAGAATCAAGAATGTACCTCAGACTTCTACAATATGTACCAATCTAAGTGATATGGAGAGAAGAAAAGCATGGTGGTTTTCTTGAGACCTGGTTGGGACCTGTTGAGATGAGACCTGTTGAGATGAGACCTAGTTGTGACCTGTTAAGATGTGAACTGTTAAGATGAGACATGTTGAGATGAGACCTAGTGAGATGAGACCTGTTAAGATGTGACATGTTGAGATGAGACCAGGTTGTGACCTGTTGAGATGTGACCTGTTGAGATGTGACCTGTTAAGATGAGACCTACTGAGATGAGACCTGTTGAGATGAAACCTGTTTGAGATGAAACCTGTTGAGATGAGACCTGTTGAGATGAGACCTGTTGAGATGAGACCTGTTGAGATGAGACCTATTGAGATGAGACCTGTTGAGATGAGACCTGTTGAGATGAGACCTGTTGAGATGAAACCTGTTGAGATGAGACCTATTGAGATGAGACCTGTTGAGATGAAACCTGTTTGAGATGAAACCTGTTGAGATGAGACCTGTTAAGATGAAACCTGTTTGAGATGAAACCTGTTGAGATGTGACCTGTTAAGATGAGACCTGTTAAGATGAGAACTGTTGAGATGAGACCTGTTGAGATGAGACCAGGTTGAGATGAAACCTGTTGAGAGTAGACCTGTTAAGATGAGACCTGTTGAGATGAGACCTAGTGAGATGAGACCTATTGAGATGAGACCTGTTGAGATGAGACCTGTTAAGATGAGAACTAGTTGTGACCTGTTAAGAGGAGACCTGTTAAGATGAGAACTGTTAAGATGAGACCTGTTGAGATGAGACCTATTGAGATGAGACCTGTTAAGATGAGACCTACTGAGATGAGACCTGTTGAGATGAGACTTGTTGAGATGAGACTTGGCGCTGATGGGCTTGGTAGAGCTCTACATTTAACTCTATCCCTTCCACACACATTTTGACTGTCTGTCTTTCTGTAAAGCCACTGCTGTCCTGGATGGAGACTGGATGGAACAGTCCTGTGTTCCTGTGACTGTTTCACAGAGATGGACAGGAAGTGTGTGAGAGGGGGCAGACAGAGAGAGAATCACACACATCTGTGTGTGCCAATACAGAACCACCAATGTGTGTTCTGATGTGTGTGTCTAGTATTGTCATTCTCTCTCACACACACACACACACACACACACACACACACACACACACACACACACACACACACACACACACACACACACACACACACACACACACACACACACACACACACACACACACACACACACACACACACACACACACACACACACACTCTCTCTCTCCTGGGCAGGTTGATGAATTGACTGCCCCTCCAGCATCTTCAGCTGGCAGAGAGGTGGCAGGGCTGTGGTCTGGTTCCCTTTCCTCACCGTATCGCCTTACCACCCAGCAGAACCTGTACTCTGTGTGTGTGCCAGGGTCTGGACCTACTGTCTCTCACTCAGTCTGTGGTTCAGGACCAGGCTGGCAACGAAACAGCACACAACTGTGTCTGATCAACACTCTTTTTCCTCCCTCTTCCTCTCCGCAGTTCAACCTAAAGGGCTGTTTTGTATGGCCAGCTGACTGCAGCAGAGCTTTCATTCAGGAATGGCTTGTATAATGTTTATTCACCCATACATACAGTAGGTTGTAATGTTTATTCACCCATACAGTTGGTTGTAATGTTTATTCACCCATACAGTAGGTTGTAATGTTTATTCACCCATACATACAGTAGGTTGTAATGTTTATTCACCCATACAGTAGGTTGTAATGTTTATTCACCCATACATACAGTAGGTTGTAATGTTTATTCACCCATACAGTAGGTTGTAATGTTTATTCACCCATACAGTAGGTTGTAATGTTTATTCACCCATACAGTAGGATGTAATGTTTATTCACCCATACATACAGTAGGATGTAATGTTTATTCACCCATACAGTAGGATGTAATGTTTATTCACCCATACAGTAGGATGTAATGTTTATTCACCCATACAGTAGGATGTAATGTTTATTCACCCATACAGTAGGATGTAATGTTTATTCACCCATACAGTATAATGTAATGTTTATTCACCCATACAGTAGGTTGTAATGTTTATTCACCCATACAGTATGTTGTAATGTTTATTCACCCATACAGTATGTTGTAATGTTTATTCACCCATACAGTAGGTTGTAATGTTTATTCACCCATACAGTAGGATGTAATGTTTACACCCATACAGTAGGATGTAATGTTTATTCACCCATACAGTAGAATGTAATGTTTATTCACCCATACATTAGGTTGTAATGTTTATTCACCCATACAGTAGGTTGTAATGTTTATTCACCCATACAGTATGATGTAATGTTTATTCACCCATACAGTTGGTTGTAATGTTTATTCATCCATACAGTAGGTTGTAATGTTTATTCACCCATACAGTAGGTTGTTGTCACGACTTCCGCCGAAGTCGTTCCCTCTCCTTGTTCGGGCGGCGTTCGGCGGTCGACGTCACCGGCCTTCTGGCCATCGCCGATCCACTTTTCATTTTCCATTTGTTTTGTCTTTGTTTTACACACCTGGTTTCAATCCCCCAATTACTTGTTCATTATTTAACCCTCTGTTCCCCCATGGTTGTTTGTGAGTGATTGTTTGTATGTAATACGGTCCGTTATTGTGGGCTAGATTATTGCGTTGTGTTATTGATTCCTTGAGTAAATTACGTTTATTACTCATATCTGCTGTCCTGCGCCTGACTCCTCTACACCAGCTACACACAGGCTTATTACAGAATCACTCACCCGCAAATGGAGTCAGCAGGAGCAGATGCCCTCCCTGTGGCGGTAGAGGAGCGCGTCCAGCAACACGCGACCATGTTGCAACGTCTGGGTACCACCATGCAGAGTTCACCCGCTGCTTTTGGGTAGTTCTTGACCACCCGCCTGAGGGTCGAGTGGCGGGTGAACGTCTGTTCCACCTGAGGCAGGGGACGAGGAGCGCGCAGGATTTCGCCTTGGACTTACGGACCCTGGCCGCCAGCGCGGGATGGAACAACAGGGCCCTGATCGATCACTACCGGTGCAGTCTGCGTGAGGACGTCCGTCGGGAGTTGGCCTGCCGAGACACCACCCTCACGTTGGACCAGCTGGTGGACCTGTCCATCAGGCTGGATAACCTGCTGGCTACCCGCGGACATCCAGATCGGGGTCTGTCGGTTCCATCCCCCAGCACCTCCGCTCCAACGCCCATGGAGCTGGGAGGTGCTGCGCTTAGGGCGACCGAAGGAGGGGCCATTCCCTGCACCATCTGTGGCCGCAGAGGGCACACTGCTGGTCGGTGCTGAGGGGGTTCCTCAGGGAGTCGAGGCAGCAGGCAGGGCACTATCGTGTCACCCCAGGTGAGTCGGCACCAGGCTCACCCAGAGCCCCCTGTTTCTCACATGTATGTGTTTATAACATTTCCTGAGTTTTCCCCACATTCCCAGCATAAGGCGCTCGTAGATTCAGGCGCCGCTTGGAATTTTATTGACCGTTCATTTGCCAATAGTTTAGAGATCCCCCTTGTTCCTGTGGATATGCCCTTCCCTGTGCACACCCGAGATAGTCGACCATTAGCGTCAGGGCTGATTAGGGAGGCCACCGCTCCACTAGACATGGTTACGCAGGAGGGTCACAAAGAGAGAATCAGTCTCTTCCTTATTGATTCTCCTGCGTTTCCCGTGGTGCTGGGCCTACCCTGGTTGGCCTGTCATGACCCCACTATTTTGTGGCAACAGAGGGCTATCAAGGGGTGGTCACGAAAGTGCTCAGCGAGGTGTGTAGGGGATTCCATTGGTGCGACTACGGTGGAAAGTCCAGACCAGGTCTCCACCGTGCGCATCCCCTCAGAATATGCCGATTTGGCTCTCGCCTTCTGTAAGAAGAAGGCGACTGAATTACCATCTCATCGACGGGGGGATTGTGTGATAAATCTCCTGGTAGACGCAGCACTTCCCAGGAGTCACATGTATCCTTTGTCACAGGAGGAGACGGCGGCTATGGAAACATATGTCTCTGAATCCCTGGGGCAGGGATACATTCGGCCATCCACTTCACCTGCCTCCTCGAGTTTCTTTTTTGTGAAGAAGAAGGAGGGAGGTCTGCGCCCGTGTATTGACAATCGGGGTATCAATCAGATCACTGTGAGGTACAGCTACCCGCTGCCTCTCATCACCAGTGCGATCGAGTCAATGCACGGGGTGCGCTTCTTCACAAAATTGGATCTCAGGAGCGCTTACAACCTGGTGCGTACGATACAGAGAGGGAAGATACAGAGAGGGAAGATACAGAGAGGGACGATACAGAGAGGGAAGATACAGAGAGGGACGATACAGAGAGGGAAGATACAGAGAGGGAAGATACAGGAGGGAAGATACAGAGAGGGACGATACAGAGAGGGACGATACAGAGAGGGACGATACAGAGAGGGAAGATACAGAGAGGGACGATACAGAGAGGGACGATACAGAGAGGGACGATACAGAGAGGGAAGATACAGAGAGGGAAGATACAGAGAGGGACGATACAGAGAGGGACGATACAGAGAGGGACGATACAGAGAGGGAAGATACAGAGAGGGAAGATACAGAGAGGGACGATACAGAGAGGGACGATACAGAGAGGGAAGATACAGAGAGGGAAGATACAGAGAGGGACGATACAGAGAGGGACGATACAGAGAGGGAAGATACAGAGAGGGAAGATACAGAGAGGGAAGATACAGAGAGGGACGATACAGAGAGGGAAGATACAGAGAGGGACGATACAGAGAGGGAAGATACAGAGAGGGACGATACAGAGAGGGAAGATACAGAGAGGGAAGATACAGGAGGGAAGATACAGAGAGGGACGATACAGAGAGGGACGATACAGAGAGGGAAGATACAGAGAGGGACGATACAGAGAGGGACGATACAGAGAGGGACGATACAGAGAGGGAAGATACAGAGAGGGACGATACAGAGAGGGACGATACAGAGAGGGAAGATACAGAGAGGGACGATACAGAGAGGGACGATACAGAGAGGGACGATACAGAGAGGGAAGATACAGAGAGGGACGATACAGAGAGGGAAGATACAGAGAGGGACGATACAGAGAGGGACGATACAGAGAGGGAAGATACAGAGAGGGACGATACAGAGAGGGAAGATACAGAGAGGGACGATACAGAGAGGGAAGATACAGAGAGGGACGATACAGAGAGGGACGATACAGAGAGGGACGATACAGAGAGGGAAGATACAGAGAGGGACGATACAGAGAGGGACGATACAGAGAGGGAAGATACAGAGAGGGACGATACAGAGAGGGACGATACAGAGAGGGAAGATACAGAGAGGGACGATACAGAGAGGGAAGATACAGAGAGGGAAGATACAGAGAGGGAAGATACAGAGAGGGACGATACAGAGAGGGAAGATACAGAGAGGGAAGATACAGAGAGGGACGATACAGAGAGGGAAGATACAGAGAGGGACGATACAGAGAGGGAAGATACAGAGAGGGACGATACAGAGAGGGACGATACAGAGAGGGACGATACAGAGAGGGACGATACAGAGAGGGACGATACAGAGAGGGACGATACAGAGAGGGAAGATACAGAGAGGGACGATACAGAGAGGGACGATACAGAGAGGGAAGATACAGAGAGGGACGATACAGAGAGGGAAGATACAGAGAGGGACGATACAGAGAGGGACGATACAGAGAGGGAAGATACAGAGAGGGACGATACAGAGAGGGAAGATACAGAGAGGGACGATACAGAGAGGGAAGATACAGAGAGGGAAGATACAGAGAGGGACGATACAGAGAGGGACGATACAGAGAGGGACGATACAGAGAGGGACGGTAGAGAGGGACGATACAGAGAGGGACGATACAGAGACTTATTTCCATTGTTAAATCATGGAGGATAACACACAATACAGTCTGGGACTTATTTCCATTGTGGTCCTCTTGAATCAAGATGGTTAGGGAGGTTCCGACATGGTTAAAACACAGTATGGCAGTGAGATAATAAAACATTTGTTTTATTTAACCTGGCAAGTCAGTTAAGAACAAATTCTTATTTACAATGACGGTTTAGGAATAGTGGGTTAACTGCCTTTTTCAGGGGCAGAATGATAGATTTTTACCTTGTCAGCTCGGGGATTCGATACAGCAACCTTTCAGTTACTGACCCAACACTCTAACCACTAGGCTACTTGTCTCTTACCACTAGGCTACCTGCCTCTAACCACTAGGCTTACCTGCCTCTAACCACTAGGCTTACCTGCCTCTAACCACTAGGCTTACCTGCCTCTAACCACTAGGCTTACCTGCCTCTAACCACTAGGCTACCTGCCTCTAACCACTAGGCGACCTGCCTCTAACCACTAGGCTACCTGCCTCTAACCACTAGGCTACCTGCCTCTAACCACTAGGCTACCTGCCTCTAACCACTAGGCTACCTGCCTCTAACCACTAGGCTACCTGCCACACCATAAAAACAAAGAAGAAGACCATCTATCTCATCATTGCAGTTACATCATAGGGGTCGTTCAAATTGGCACAGAAGACATCAAACAGTTTTTTACTTTATTTCTTAAAGCTGTCCAGAGAGGATGTTGTTTTTATGGCCAGGGGCAACTCATTCCACTCTCCAGTTTACAGTTGAAGTCGGAGGTTTACATACACCTTAGCCAAATACATTTAAACTCAGTTTTTCACAATTCCTGATATTTAATCCGAGTAAAAATTCAACAATTTATTTTAAGAATGTGAAATGTCAGAATAATAGTAGAGAGAATGATTTATTTCAGCTTTTATTTCTTTCATCACATTTCCATTGGGTCAGAAGTTTACATACACTCAATTAGTATTTGGTAGCATTGCCTTTAAATTATTTAACTTGGGTCAAATGTTTTGGGTAGCCTTCCACAACCTTCCCACAATAAGTTGGGTGAATTTTGGCCCATTCCTCATGACAGAGCTGGTGTATCTGAGTCAGGTTTGTAGGCCTCCTTGCTCGCACACACTTTTTCAGTTTGGATTGGGATTGAGGCCAGGGTTTTGTGATGGTCACTCCAATACCTTGACTTTGTTGTCCTTAAGCCATTTTGCCACAACTTTGGAAGTATGCTTGGGGTCATTGTCCATTTGGAAGACCCATTTGCGACCAAGTTTTAACTTCCTGACTGATGTCTTGAGATGTTGCTTCAATATATCCACATAATTTTCCATCCTCATTAAGCCATCTATTTTGTGAAGTGCACCAGTCCCACCTGCAGAAAAGCACCCCCACAACATGATGCTGCCACCCCCGTTCTTCACGGTTGGGATGATGTTCTTTGGCTTGCAAGCCTCCCCCGTTTTTCCTCCAAACATAACGATGGTCATTATGGCAAAACAGTTCTATTTTTGTTTCATCAGACCAGCGGACATTTCTCCAAAAAGTATGATCTTTGTCCCCATGTGCAGTTGCAAACCGTAGTCTGGATTGTTTTATGGCGGTTTTGGAGCAATGGCTTCTTCCTTGCTGAGCGGCCTTTCAGGTTATGTCGATATAGGACTCGTTTTACTGTGGATATAGAAACTCTTGTACCTGTTTCCTCCAGCCACTTCACAAGGCCCTTTGCTGTTGTTCTGGGATTGATTAGCCCTTTTCGCACAAAAGTACGTTCATCTCTAGGAGACCGAACGCGTCTCCTTCCTGAGCGGTATGACGGCTGTGTGGTCCCATGGTGTTTTTTATTTATTTATTTTAAATTTAAGGGATGGATCAGCTTAATATTGCGGAAAGAATGTTGCTTCCATCAATCTAATTGTCTGCCTCATTTCAAATCCCCCATATATCTTTTTGGTAAATATATATATCCATACACGCATGCATACATATACACATATATACATACACATACATATATGTACCTATATGACCTGGTCCCATGGTGTTTATACTTGCGTACTATTGTTTGTACAGATGAACGTGGTACCTTCAGGCGTTTGGACATTTCTCCCAAGGATGAACCAGACTTGTGGAGGGCTACAATTTATTTTCTGAGGTCTTGGCTGATTTCTTTTGATTTTCCCATGATGTCAAGCAAAGAGGCACTGAGCTTGAAGGTAGGCCTTGAAATACATCCACAGGTACACCTCCAATTGACTAAAATTATGTCAATTAGCCTATCAGAAGCTTCTAAAGCCATGACATCATTTTCTGGAATTTTCCAAGCTGTTTAAAGTCACAGTCAACTTGTATGTAAACTGTATGTAAACTTCTGACCCACTGAAATTGTGATCCTGTGAATTATAAGTGAAATAATCTGTATGTAAACAATTGCTGGAAAAATTACTTGTGTCATGCACAAAGTAGATGTCCTAACTAACAAACTATAGTTTGTTAACAAGACATTTGTGGAGTGGTTGTAAAACAAGTTTAAATGACTCCAACCTAAGTGTATGTAAACTTCACATGTACAAGACATTACCTCTCCCAGCATTACTCCTGAAAATGTATAACTTGGGGAGAGAACTGGTAGCGAGAGAGAGACACAATTAGAGATTAAAGAATTAAAGATAATTACTTTACACGTTGGAAAGAATTTACAAAAAACCCCAGAGCAAACTAGAATGCTATTTGGCCCTAAACAGAGTACACAGTGTGTCACGATCGTGTGGAGGAGAGACGGACCAAAACGCAGCATGTGGAAAATAAGCCATCTTCTTTTATTATAACGACGAAGATGAACATGAAACGAAACACTTATACAAACTATACAAAAACAACAAACGACCGTGAAGCTACAAACGCAAGTGCACACACAAACTACTTACGTTCAACATAGACACAGCTAGACTACTATACTAAACATAAACCCAACTACTCTAATAAACCCCCTAAACCTTACAACCACCCTAGACACTACAAAAACCACATACATTCCCCATGTCACACCCTGACCTAACCAAAATAATTAAGAAAACAAAGAATACTAAGGCCAGGGCGTGACACAGTGGCAGAATACCTGACCACTGTGACTGACCCAAATTTAAGGAAAGCTTTGACTAGGTACACACTCATTGAGCATAGCCTTGCTATTGAGAAAGGCCGCCGTAGGCAGATCTGGCTATGTGCACACTGCCCACAAAATGAAGTGGAAACTGAGTTCCACCTCCTAACCTCCTGGCAAATGTATGACCATATTAGAGGCACATATTTCCCTCAGATTACACAGATCCACAAAGATTTCGAAAACAAACCTGATTTTGCTAAACTCCCATATCTGCTGGGTGAAAAACCACATTGTGCCATCACAGCAGCAAGATTTGTGACCTGTTGCTACAAGAAAAGGGCAACCAGTGAACAACACACACCATTGTAAATACAACCCATATTTATGTTTATTTATGTTCCCTTTTGTATATTAACTATTTGCACATTGTTACAACACTGTAAATAGACATAATATGACATTTGAAATGTCTGTATTCTTTTGGAACTTCTGTGTAATGTTGACTGTTCATTTTTTATTGTTTATTTCAACTTTGTTTATTATCTACTTCACTTGCTTTGGCAATGTTAACATATGTTTCCCATGCCAATAAAGGCCTTAAATTGAATTTGAATTGAGAGAGAGAGAGAGAGAGAGAGAGAGAGAGAGAGAGAGAGAGAGAGAGAGAGAGAGAGAGAGAGAGAGAGAGAGAGAGAATATGTCATCAACCACACATGAACAACTCACAAACCACAACCAGGAACATAGAGTTAATGCAAAACATGAACACACTTACTTTTAATAACGACTACTACACTGTCACTCTGAGGCACTGGGCGTGTTAAGGGTGACACCAGGCACTGTTATGTAAGGCAACATTAGAGCGAAATGCAACTTTTTCACTTACAGACATAAGAGAAAAGAACCTTAGAAATTAAATTACACCGTTTGTAATGGTGTCACTGATTTCAGGTGGTGGCATGGGAAAGCACTTTCACACTCAATAAACATACGTGGTTACAAAACGGCGCCGATAGCGATGGTCTTAGGAAACTATGCAGTATTTCGTTTTTTTATGTATTATTTCTTACGTTGTTACCCCAGGAAATATCAAGTATTATTATATACAGCCGGGAAGAACTATTGGCTATAAGAGCGACGTCAACTCACCAACATTACGACCAGGAATAGGACTTTCCCGACGCGGATCCTCTGTTTGGTCCACCACCCAGGACAATGGATCTGATCCCAGAAGCCGACCCAAGACAACGGCACCACAGAACTGGCGGAGCGGTCTTCTGGTCAGGCTCTGTAGACGTGCACATCGCTCACCGCTCCCAAGTATACTACTCGCCAATGTCCAGTCTCTTGACAACAAGGTAGACAAAATTCCAGCAACGGTTGCCTTTCAGAGAGACATCAGAGATTGTAACATTCTCTGTTTCACGGAAACATGGCTCGCTCGGGATATGTTATCAGAGTCGATACAGCCACCCGGTTTCTTCACGCATCGCACCGACAGAAACAAACCTCTCTGGGGTAAGAAGTAGGGTGGTGGTGTATGCCTTACGATTAACGACTCGTGGTATAATCATAACAACATACAGGAACTCAAGTCCTTTTGTTCACCTGACCTAGAATTCCTTACATTCAAATGCCGACCGCATTATCTACCAAGAGAATTCTCTTCGATTATAATCTGTCACATCTGCTCCTGCTACGCCCTCTGGTGATATCAGCTGATGTAAGAAGGGTTTTATAAATACATTTGATTTGATTTGGTGGTCATCCGGTGTCCTCTTGACCTGTAGTTCTCCCCATGTACTCTCTCTCCCTCTCCCTCTCTTTGTGATTGTGTGGTTGGAGACAGGTGTGCTGGAGTCAGAGCAGATCCCTACCAGCTGCAAATCGTTCCATAAATCAAGATCTCTACAAATTTCTGCCACTTCCACTCTGCCAGATCGTAATCTCTGCTCAGTCAGTCATTATCCTAGCCTTTTGTAAGTTCTCAAGATCCTGTTGCTTTGCTGTGCATTTTTCCTTGCCTTACACCGTTTTGTCTTCTCTTGCAGTTACCGCTCTGTCTCTGGCTCCTGTCTCCTGTTCCACAACTCACCACCACCTTGCCCTGGATATCGTTCACCACCATCACCTTGCTCTGGATATCGTTCACCACCACCACCTTGCCCTGGATATCATTCACCACCACCACCTTGCCCTGGATATCGTTCACCACCACCACCTTGCCCTGGATATCATTCACCACCAACCACCTTGCCCTGGATATCATTCACCACCACCACCTTGCCCTGGATATCGTTCACCACCACCACCTTGCCCTGGATATCATTCACCACCATCACCTTGCCCTGGATATCGTTCACCACCACCACCTTGCCCTGGATATCGTTCACCACCACCACCTTGCCCTGGATATCGTTCACCACCCAACCACCTTGCCCTGGATATCGTTCACCACCACCACCTTGCCCTGGATATCGTTCACCACCACCACCTTGCCCTGGATATCGTTCACCACCATCACCTTGCTCTGGATATCGTTCACCACCACCACCTTGCCCTGGATATCATTCACCACCACCACCTTGCCCTGGATATCGTTCACCACCACCACCTTGCCCTGGATATCATTCACCACCAACCACCTTGCCCTGGATATCATTCACCACCACCACCTTGCCCTGGATATCGTTCACCACCACCACCTTGCCCTGGATATCGTTCACCACCACCACCTTGCCCTGGATATCGTTCACCACCACCACCTTGCCCTGGATATCGTTCACCACCAACCACCTTGCCCTGGATATTGTTCACCACCCAACCACCTTGCCCTGGATATCATTCACCACCCAACCACCTTGCCCTGGATATCGTTCACCACCAACCACCTTGCCCTGGATATCGTTCACCACCAACCACCTTGCCCTGGATATCGTTCACCACCTTGCCCTGGATATCGTTCACCACCATCACCTTGCCCTGGATATCGTTCACCACAACCACCTTGCCCTGGATATCGTTCACCACCACCACCTTGCCCTGGATATCATTCACCACCAACATCTGAGCTACCCCGGTTCTGCACTCCATATTTCTCTGTGTACAATAAACATTTTAGTTCATCCATCCCGGCTTCCTCTTCTAAGTCCGCTCTTGGGTTCCCCCGTTTTACTCTGCCTAACATAATCACAGCTGTGTATATCCCCCCCAAGCAGATACCTCGACGGCCCTGAAAGAACTTCACTGGACTCTATGTAAACTGGAAACCATATATCCTGAGGCTGCATTTATTGTAGCTGGGGATCTTAACAAAGCTGTTCTGAAAATAAGGCTCCCTAAATTTTAACAGCATATCGAATGCGCGACTCGAGCTGGCAGCATTCTGGATCATTGCTACTCTAACTTCCGCGACGCATACAAAGCCCTCCCCCGCCCTCTTTTCGGCAAATCTGACCACGACTCCATTTTGTTGCTTCCAGTCCATAGACAGAAACTTAAACAGGAAATGTCCGTGCTCAGGTCTGTTCAACGCTGGTCCGACCATTCGGATTCCACGCTTCAAGATTGCTTTGATCACGTGGTCTGGGATATGTTCCGAATAGCCTCAGACAACAACATTGATGTAATTGCTGACTCGGTGAGCGAGTTTATTAGCATGTACATCGGTGATGTTGTACCCACGGTAACTATTAAAACCTTCCCTAACCAGAAACCGTGGATTGATGGCAGCATTCGCTCAAAACTGAAAGCACTAATCACTGCTTTTAATCATGGCAAGGCGCCCGGAAACACATCACGGACAAACTTAAATAGTCCGCTCACACAGACACTGTGGTGAAAAAGGCGCAACACCGCCTCTTCAACCTCAGGAGGCTGAAGAAATTTGGCTTGTCACCGAAAACACCCAAACTTTTACAGATGCACAATTGAGAGCATTCTGTCGGGCTGTATCACCGCCTGGTACAGCAACTGCTCCGCCCACAACCGCAAGGCTCTCCAGAGGGTAGTGCGGTCTGCACAACGCATCACCGGGGGCAAACTACCTGCTCTCCAGGACACCTACATCACCCGATGTCACAGGAAGGCCAAAAAGATCATCAAGGACAACAACCACCCGAGCCTGTTCATCCAGAAGGCGAGGTCAGCACAGATGCCTCAATGCAGGAACCGAGAGACTGAAAAACAGCTTCTATCTCAAGGCCATCAGACTGTTAAACAGCCACTAACATTGAGTGGCTGCTGCCAACATACTGACTCAACTCTAGCCACTTTAATAATGGAAAAATAAAGTTAAATAATGTATCACTAGCCACTTTAAACAATGTCACTTTATATAATGATTACATACCATACATTACTCATCTCATATGTATATACTGTACTCTATACCATCTACTACATCTTGCCTATGCCGCACGACCATCGCTCATCCATATATTTATATGTATTCATTCCTTTACACTTGTGTGTATAAGGTAGTTGTTGGGGAATTGTTAGATTACTTGTTAGATAGTACTGCACTGTCGGAACTAGAAGCACAAGCATTTCGCTACACTCTCGTTAACATCTGCTAACCATGTGTATGTGACCAATAACATCTGCTAACCATGTGTATGTGACCAATAACATCGGCTAACTATGTGTACGTGACCAATACAATGTGATTTAATTAGATCTTTATGCCGGTTGCTGATGATGTAATTGCTCTCCATGTGATCTTGCCACTGTGGTTATAATGTTTTAGAATGTGATACAGTATAAATGGTTCCATAAAGTGTTGTTTAACTAACAGACTCAACTAGTCCTAGTCTCTCCTTCATACCTCTGGAGTATCTAGTTAATTAGCTCTGATGTGATGTACGTTGGATTGGAATTCATAAACAAACCATTGGACATGAAGAGGACCAAATCAAAGAGGCAATTCTCCTGCATCGGTGTGTGCGTTAATGTGTGTGTGTGTGTGTGTGTGTGTGTGTGTGTGTGTGTTCTCCTGCATCTCCCCTACAATGCTGCCGTTGATGTTCCTAGACCCAGACGTCATTGGTATACGTTGCCTTTGGCCGAGAAAAGTGCTGCGCTGTGTTTCCTACCATCACCACCGCTCTCTTTTACACTCCAGTATCTCATACTGTGCTGAATAAAGGGGTTTCCAGGTGCTTGGGATGTTAATGGTATCCTGTCAAAGCCATCCAGAAAGGAGCCCAACAGTCTTACAGTCCAACACTGTCTGTGAAAGACATTAGTCACCCGCTGAAGGGTTGGCCACATGTACAGAATATACTGTATGTGTCACTGTAAATGCTGACAGTTGGGTAAACGTGTCTGTTAATGCTGACAGTTGGGTAAACGTGTATGTTAATGCTGACAGTTGCGTAAACGTGTCTGTTAATTCTGACAGTTTGGTAAGCGTGTCTGTTAATGCTGACAGCTGGGTAAATGTGTCTGTTAAACCTCTTAACGCTAGTAGGGGTCAGATTTTTTTTATTTAAAAAAATAACGTTCCCAAGGTAAACAGACTATTTCTCAGGTCCAGATCGTAGAATATGCATATAATTTACATATTAGGATAGAAAACACTCCAAAGTTTCCAAAACTGTCAAAAATATTGTCTGTGAGTATAACAAAACGTATTCTGCAGACGAAAACCTGAGAAAATCTAACCCGGAAGTTTCCTGGACCGTCTTTCTTCCATTTAAAGGGGTATCAAACAGATTCCCTTTCCAATGGCTTCCTCAGTCTGTGACCAGGCTTTACACATAGTTTCAGACTTTTATTCTTTTAAATGAACTAGATTTCCTCATGTTATATTCTCCTCCTTGTATGTAGCCATGTTATCTTCTTATGGCTGAAGTCCCGTTAACAGGATCGATATGACAACAGCCAGTCGAAGTGCAGGGCGCCAAATTCAAAAAACAGAAATCTCATAATTAAAATTCCTCAGACATTCATGTGTCTTATATCATTTTAAAGGTAATCTTGTTGTTAATCCCACCAAAGTGTCCGATTTCAAATAGGCTTTTCACCGAAAGCACTACAAACGATTATGTTAGGTCACCACAAAACCACAATAATCAAGGGCATTTTTCCCAGCTAAAGATAGCTTCACAAAAACCAGAATAGAGATAAAATGAATCACTAACCTTCGATTATTTTCATCAGATGACACTCATAGGACTTCATGTTACACAATACATGCATGTTTTGTTTGATTAAATTCATATTTATATCAAAAAATCGGAGTTTACATTGAGGCGACTACATTCACTAGTGGCAAAAACATCAAGTGACTTTGCATAGCCACATCGTTTCAACAGAAATACTCCTAAATATAGATGATAATACAAGTTATACACATGGAATTATAGATATACCTCTCCTTAATGCAACCGCTGTGTCAGATTATAAAAAAACTTTACGGAAAAAGAAACCCACGCTATAATCTGAGACGGCGCTCAAAAGTAAAACACCACAGCCGCAAAGATGACGTCAACATAAACAAGAAAATATATGATAAATATTCCCTTACCTTTGATGACCTACATCAGCAAGCACACCAGGAATGTCCAAATACCTTCTTTTGTTAACGCGTCTGGTTTACATATCCAAATGCTAATTCTGGTCAGCGTTATATCGGACAAAAACTTCAAAAAGTGATATTACCGGTCGAAGAAACATTTCAAACTAAGTACACAATCAATCATTAGGATGTTTTTAACATATAGCTTCAATAAAGTTCCAACCGGAGTATTCTTTCTTGTCTTCGTGAGCAATGGAACGCAAGTGACTTCCATGAGGAAAAAGCATGATCAGAAAATGGCTGCTTGATGGACACCTGACTAATTCTGCTATCATTCTCTCCCACAACATCATAGAAGTCTCATTATAATTTCTATTGATGGTTGACATCTAGTGGAACCCCTAGGCAGTGCACAATCATTCATATCTCAAGGGGATTTCATTAGGGACTCTGGTGAATACATACAAGCTCAGATTTCTGACTTCCTGTTTTGATTTCAACTCAGGATTGTGCCTGCCAATATGAGTTCTGTTAATCTCACAGACATAATTCAAACAGTTTTAGAAACTTTAGAGTGTTTTCTATCCAATACTAATAATACTATGCAAATATTAGCAACTATGACTGAGGAGCAGGCCGTTTGATATGGGCACCTTTCATCCAAGCTACTCAATACTGCCCCTTCAGCCATAAGAAGTTAAATTCTTCTCCTTGTATATAGCCATGTTATTTTTACTCCCTGTATATAGCCATGTTATATTCTCCTCCTTGTATATAGCCATGTTATTTTTACTCCCTGTATATAGCCATGTTATTTTTAGTATATAGAGATATAGTTTTTACTCCCTGTATATGGCCATGTAGTTTTTACTCCCTGTATATAGCCATGTTATTTTTACTCCATGTAAGTAGCCATGTTATTTTCCCTCCCTGTATATAGCCATGTTATTTCTACTCCATGTAAATAGCCATGTTATTTTTACTCCCTGTATAAAGCCATGTTATTTTTAGTCGTTATTGTTATTCACTATTACATTTTTTAAAGCCCTGCATTGTTGGATAAGGACCCGTAAATAACAATTTCCTTGTTATTCTACACCTGTTGTCTACAAAGCATGTGACAAATAACATTTGATCTGATTTGATCAAGTTTATCAGGATCTATCCCCTGCACTAGAGGGTCCTCCAACTACACTCTTAGAAAAAAAAGGTGCTATCTAGAACCTAAAAGGCTGTCGCCATAGCAGAACCCTTTGATGAACACTTTTTGGTTCCAGGTAGAACCTTTTGCGTTCCAGGTAAAACCCTTTCCACAGAGGGAACAAAAGGGTTCTAATTGGAACAAAAAAGGGTTCTACCTGGAATCAAAAAGGGTTCTACTCTGGAGACAGCCGAAGAACCCAGCCAAAGAACACTTTTGGAACCCTTTTTTCTAAGAGTGTATACTTGGTTCCAAACCTGGGGCACATGATGAACAACCTTGTCTGAGACATAGAAACATGAATTGCCTCCCCAGAATTAACCAGGCTGCAGGTCAGGCTAAATTAGCCCTTTAGCTCAGAGGGTTGACGTGCTCCTGAATCATGCAGACAACGATTTCAGCAATCGATCAGCTATACAAGCACATTCCAAGGCACGATCGGTCCTCACGATCTGTGTGAGTGAGAGTTAAGGCGGAAGGAAGGGAGGGGAATGAATACCAGGGTGTGTGTATGTTTGTGTGTGGATCCTGTAGCCGGGAGCCAGTGCCTTACCAGACTCATTAATCCAGCACATTAGACTGTCATCTCAGATGTTCTGATGACCATACGTGTCAACACACACACACACACACACACACACACACACACACACACACACACACACACACACACACACACACACACACACACACACACACACACACACACACACACACACACACACACACACACACACACACACACACACACACACACACACACACAAACTGACGACCGCACGTGTCAACACAGATCTGCTTGCTCCAACCCCGCCCACACCCCATCTCATCACGCTCCACCAGCCTCTGCATGACAACAACTCACCTTGACACACACATGCAGACACCGCCTTCACATAAGTGCCTGGAGAGAGAGAGAGAGGGTAGAGAGAGTGAGAGGAGGGAGAGAAAGAGAGAGGGGTAGAGAGAGCGAGAGGAGGGAGAGAAAGAGAAAGGGGGAGAGAGAGAGAGGGTAGAGAGAGCGAGAGGAGGGAGAGAAAGAGAGAGGGGGAGAGAGCGAGAGGAGGGAGAGAAAGAGAGAGGGGGAGAGAGAGAGAGAGAGAGAGAGAGAGGGTAGAGAGAGCGAGAGGAGGGAGAGAAAGAGAGAGAGAAAGAGAGAGAGAGAGAGAGAGAGAGAGAGAGAGAGAGAGAAAGAGAGAAAGAGAGAGGGGAGGGAGAGAGAATTGAAGGAGACAGAGAAAGAGAGAGAGAGAAAGAGGGGCAGGAGATTGAGAGTAGGAGATAGGGAGGGAGATGGGAAGAGGGTTAGCAGAAATAGAGAGAGAGAGAGAGGCAGAGAGGGAGAGAGGGGAGAGTGAAAGAGAATGAAATTTTTAAAAAGCAAGGTACACTCTTATAAAAATTGTATGTAGAACCCTCTGTTGAAAGGCTCCTACATGGAACACAAAAGGGTTCTACCTGGAACCAAAAGGGTTCTTCAAAAGGTTCTACAAAGGTGACAGCCGAATAACCCTTTTAGGTTGTAGATAGTGTAGAGAGAAGGAGGGCAGAGAGAGAGAGCAAGAAGGATTAAACTGCCCATTGAATTCTAGTATCGTTCCACACAGGGGATCAAGGTATAAACATTTCTCAGAAATCTATGTCATCACCATCAATAAGTGGAAAGGATTTTTGTTATTTTTTTCTTCTGTCTTCATACAGAACTGCTTACTAATCGTATTAACCTTAGTGTAATTACAGTAGAATGCATGGACTGTATATATGGATGTACAGTAGACAGACTAAAGACACCTGGATATGTGGACAAGGCACCTTTAGCTGAGTCTGAAATTCAAGACTGTGTAAAGTTCAAGTGTGGTGAGACATATTTGATGATCTAAGCTTCAGAAGTCGGCTGTTCAAGCTAAGTTTGTATACTTTTTTCAAACTATACTAAACAAAAATATAAACGCAACATGTAAAGTGTTGGTCCTATGTTTCATGAGCTGAAAGGAAAAGATCCATTAAATTTCCCATTCGCACATAAAGTTAATTTCCTTCACATTTTTTGCATGAATTTGTTTACATACCTGTCACAACTGCAGACCATTTATCCTAAGCCAAGATAATCTATCCACCAAACAGGTGTGGCATATCAAGAAGCTGATTAAACAGGATGATCATTACACAGGTGCACCTTGAGCTGGGGACAATAAAAGGCAACTAAAAGGTGCAGTTTTGTCACACAAGACAGTGAATGCCACAGATTTCTCAAGTTTTGAGGGAGGATGCAATTGGCATGCTGACTGCAGGAATGTCCAACAGAGCTGTTGCCAGAGAATGTTATGTTAATTTCTCTACCATAAGCCACCTCCAATGTCGTTTTAGAGAATTTGGCAGTACGTCCAACCGGCCTCACAACTGCAGACCACGTGTAACCATGCCAGCCCAGGACTTCCACAATAAGCCCTTTTGTGGGGAAAACTCATTCTGATTTGCTGGGCCTGGCTCCCAGGGCTTATGCCCCCCCTCCCCATGGCTGCGACCCTTCCCAGTCATGTGATATCCAAAGATTAGGGTCTAATACATTAATTTCAATTGACTGATTTCCTTATATGAACTCAGTAAAATCTTTGAAATTGTTACATTTTGCATTTATATTTTTGTTCAGTATATTAATATTGAGCACCTGGTAATCTTTATGTTTGGAAACAAAAGAGCCTGTCTTGAGATTTGGATTCATCCTCGCCACTATAAAGTCAACTGACAATCTTTCATCCAGTAAGAATTTTTTTTTTTTTCCATAGGCCTTTGGGCAGCTTGTAGAACTGAAATAAATCACCTTGGACGGGTTTTCAGACACATTCGGTATTAAGATATTTCTGATGTGGGGTCCAGGGCTACTATACGTGGTGTTGTTTTTCTAGAAGGTTCATGCTCTGGGATATACTGGAGTTCTGTTTCAGTACACTCGCCAGCAGTATACCACCCTGCATACCACTGCTGGCTTGCTTCTGAAGCTAAGCAGGGTTGGTCCTGGTCAGTCCCTGGATGGGAGACCAGGTGCTGCTGGAAGTGGTGTTGGAGGGCCAGTAGGAGGCACTCTTTCCTCTGGTCTAAACAAAGATCCCAATGCCCCAGGGCAGTGATTGGGGACACTGCTCTGTGTAGGGTGCCGTCTTTCGGATGGGACGTTAAACGGGTGTCCTGACTCTCTGAGGTCATTAAAGATCCCATGGCATTTATCGTAAGAGTAGGGGTGTTAACCCCGGTGTCCTGGCTAAATTCCCAATCTGGCCCTCAACCATCACGGTCACCTAATAATCCCCAGTTTACAATTGGCTCATTCATCCCCCTCCTCTCCCCTGTAACTATTCCCCAGGTCGTTGCTGCAAATGAGAACGTGTTCTCAGTCAACTTACCTGGTAAAATAACGGTAAAATAAAAATAAAAAATTATCCTGATCCCAAAATCCAAATCAGGATCAGGGCCATAGGGTCATAGGGAAATCTGCAATGAATCATAACTGATCCCAAAGATAATTTGGAATTCTGTATCAGCAGCTTTGTAACGTATCGGCCCATATAGAGGTTACATCTGTCACTCCTGCTCCATCCCTCCTGCTCCATCCGTCCGCAGTTTAAAAAAATACAGATAAGAATAAGAAATAGAAAGGTGTCTGGAGTCTTTGACAATCTTTAGGGCCTTCCTCTGACACCGCCTGGTATAGAGGTCCTGGATGGCAGGAAGTGTGGCCCCAGTGATGTACTGGGCCGTTTGCACTACCCTCTGTAGTGCCTTGCGGTCGCAGGCCGAGCAGTTGCCATACCAGGCAGTGATGCAACCAGTCAGGATGCTCTCGATGGTGCAGCTGTAGAAGCTTTTGAGGATCTGAGGCTGAGGACCCATGCTAAATCTTTTCAGTCTCCTGAGGGGGAATAGGTTTTGTTGTGCCCTCTTCACGACTGTATTGGTGTGCTTGGACCATGTTAGGCCAGGTCTCTGACCTCCCTATAGGCTGTGTCATCTTTGCCAGTGATCATCGGCAAACTTAATGATGGTGTTGGAGTCGTGCCTGGCCGTGCAGTCATGAGTGAACAGGGAGTACAGGAGGGGACTGAGCACGCACCCCTGAGGGGCCCCTGTGTTGAGGATCAGCGTTGTGGATATGTTGTTACCTACCCTTACCACCTGGGGGAGGCCCGTCAGGAAGTTCAGGATCCAGTTGCAGAGGGAGGTGTTTAGTCGCAGAGTCCTTAGCTTAGTGATGAGATTTGTTGGCACTATGGTGTTGAATGCTGAGCTGTAGTCAATGAATAGCATTCTCACATAGGTGTTCCTTTTGTCCAGGTGGGAAAGGCCAGTGTGGAGTGCAATAGAGATTGCATCATCTGTGGATCTGTTGGGCCGGTATGCAAATTGGAATGGGTCTAGAGTTTCTGGGATAATGGTGTTGATGTGAGCCATGAACAGCCTTTCAAAGCACTTCATGGCTACAGACGTGAGTGCCACAGGTCGGTAGTCTTTTAGGCAGGTTACCTTAGTGTTCTTGGACACAGGGACTATGGTGGTCTGCTTAAAACACGTTGGTATTACAGACTCGGACAGGGAGAGATTTGAAAATGCACAGGTTTAAACTATAAATGACCTGTTTGTAGTGTAAATGAACGAAAGGCTAAATTAACTGATAATTAATTGAATTATCATAAACAAATACCTGCTTGCACTTTTGCAGGCTGTGTATCCATCTACAGATCTGTTATCCACAATGACTCCAAAATTCTTCCAAACAGAGGATTTCATTCGTACAGCACCGGTTTCCACAATTATACCATCATACCTTTATTTTTATTTCTCCTGTTATTTTAGTATGAGCTGGGAGTTTGGGCATGACTGCGTCTGGTAAACCCTGTGCCAACAGGCAGTTCCCTGCTTCACTCTCTCGCTGTGTGGCTGTTTGCCTAGTCTATGTCTGCCTCACCAGTCACATGGCTGGTGGGTTTGTAAAAAAAAACATTATCTTAACTTAAAATGTTTCCAACCCGGCAATATAATTGTTCTGAACCACGAGCTGAACCACGGGTTGAAATAATGTTTTCGTGCAGGTGTGCACGCGTCCGAAGTCCCCCCAGTCTTGTGAAGGTAAGCTCTATTATCATGTTCCTAGGGGGACATTCCTAGCATGTTTGGGGCTCTGGGGATGCTAGAGATTACACCCCTCCAGCTCGGAGCTAACGCCCACTTCTCAGGCGATGCCCTCTCCTCTGCCCTTCTCCCCCCCCCCCCCCCCCGCTTCAAATGGGAACCACATTCCTCCACCCTGCGGACTGAACCATCCTGGACTGACAAATGAAAATATGCTTGCTGTCCTAGTCAACAAGCAGAGGGGAAGCAGGAGCAGAGATCGAGGGAGAGAGAGAGAGTCTCTCCACTGCCAGAGAGTCTATACCGTCTGATCCCCTCTTCTTTCCACTGCCAGAGAGTCTATACCGTCTGATCCCCTCTTCTCTCCACTGCCAGAGAGTCTATACCGTCTGATCCCCTCTTCTTTCCACTGCCAGAGAGTCTATACCGTCTGATCCCCTCTTCTCTCCACTGCCAGAGAGTCTATTCTGCCTGATCCCCTCTTCTCTCCACTGCCAGAGAGTCTATTCTGCCTGATCCCCTCTTCTCTCCACTGCCAGAGAGTCTATTCTGCCTGATCCCCTCTTCTCTCCACTGCCAGAGAGTCTATTCTGCCTGATCCCCTCTTCTCTCCACTGCCAGAGAGTCTATTCTGCCTGATCCCCTCTTCTTTCCACTGCCAGAGAGTCTATTCTGCCCAGGCAGACCACTGTTGTGAGCGCCGTTGTCACTCAAGAACGAGCGGATGTTCCTAAACGACCGGTCCGGCCAGTCAACAGGCCCTGAAACAGGATATGGCTTTTCAAAACAAACATCTTTTCTGAGCTTGATCACGATGACAGGAAGTAGTTTTCAGCACTGGAACCCGTATCTTGGGGTTGAATCACAGAACCCGCCGTAAATCACAGTACATGATCAATATCCATCCAGACATTTTTGTTCCTGTGTTTCACCAGGGTTCACCCGTGCAGTTGTACTTGGTTTGAGGAGTCATAGAGTTGAGGGCCTCTTTTTATTTTGTAGTGTGTGTGTGTGTGTGTGTGTGTGTGTGTGTGTGTGTGTGTGTCTGTCTGTCTGTCTGTCTGTCTGTCTGTCTGTCTGTCTGTCTGTCTGTCTGTCTGTCTGTCTGTCTGTCTGTCTGTCTGTCTGTCTGTCTGTCTGTCTGTCAGGATGCTAGACACCCATTAGTACAGTGGTAAGGACCCTTCTGCTCTTCATCACTGTGACAAAAACCTCAGCTTCCCTTCCTCTACATTCTGCGGCAGCAGGCTTTGACAGACATGTTGGTACAACTGGGGGAGAGAGAGGGGAGGAGAGAGAGGGGAGGAGAGAGAGGGGAGGAGAGAGTGAGGGAGAGAGAGGGGAGGAGAGAGTGAGGGGGAGAGAGAGGGGAGGAGAGAGTGAGGGGGAGAGGGAGGGGAGGAGAGAGAGGGGAGGAGAGAGTGAGGGAGAGAGAGGGGAGGAGAGAGTGAGGGGGAGAGTGAGGGGAGGAGAGAGTGAGGGGGAGAGAGAGGGGAGGAGAGAGTGAGGGGGAGAGAGAGGGGAGGAGAGAGAGGAGGAGAGAGTGGGGAAGAGAGAGAGGGGAGGAGAGAGAAAGAGAAATAGAGATAAAGAGACAGCAAGAGAGAGTATGAGAGATGGAGAGATAGAATTGAAGTCTAGCTAGACTTGGATATGGAGAGTCCAGTCCGTACCTTGCCTTTAGCGGCATGGTGCTATCACAAAGATACCTTTATGCAGACAGACTGAGAGAGAGAGGCTCAGGGGAGAGAAATAGGGAGAGGCCAGCCAGCCAGCCAGTACTTTACTAGACACGCCATGCACCCAGTGGACCAGACTGACAGGAAGACTCCTGCCACAGCAGAGCAGCCATCCAAGGGTCCAACAGAAATATCCGGGAAGAATGCTGGGTTGAATATGAATGTGCTCTTTTATCAAGGCTTCTATACAAGCCGGCTCAGACCCCAGACATGTTTGACCGTAGGAGGAGCTTTCGATAAATATTTGAAGTTTGGCAGTTGGGCAGTTGGGTTTCTCTGTTGACTGCTTGCTTCCTGGTGGGAGTAAAGTACTCCTCGGGAACGTCTAGATTGCATTCTACATTAGCCAGCTTGTCATAACCTTCGTTTCAATGTTTCAAATCTCATTTGATGACACTTGAACAGAGACATAAACTGGTTCTGTAAAATGTAAATGTGTTGGTAAACATCTACTAAAGAAGAACATTTCATTTCAGTTTGTCAGTGACGTCACCCACAGGGAAACAGTGAATTTCACGGCAACTATGGGAACAACTTTCATCTAGAATTACGGCAACCGATTTGACTGACTGTGTACACACGTTCAAATAAAGCGGAACTCAAGAATAAAATTGCCAATTTCCATTTCCCATTCCAGGAAAGATCTCAGTGTGCCTTGTAAAGTGTGATAATGTTGCTGTCTCTTGCTGTCTTTTTAATGTTTGAATAATCGAAAGCCCCTCTCTGAGTTCACTCTCCTGTTCGACTGGAATGAGGAGATTGACAAGCTCTAATGCTGCCAAGGTGGTCTCTGTTCGTTGGATAAGAACAAGTGTTACATAAAACTGCTGTGTTTATTCAGACCGGTGCTTGATTGAGCTTGCCTGGCTTTATGAACCATGAGAAAAATCCCCAAACTGTAAAACCTGCCCATCTGGGACTCCAGGTATGCTTATAAAATACTTGATTTCAAATATAACTTTATTTCAAATAGTACTTAAACCCAGGTCTGGTAACTGCTGGGCTGCAGCTCTGGAAGAGTCCAGGGGTGCCTTGTCATGAAATCAGATTTGTCCGTCAGACTGCCAGATGGTGAAGCGTGATTCATCACTCCAGAGAACGCGTTTCCACTGCTCCAGAGTCGAATGGTGGTGAGCTTTACACCACTCCAGCCGATGCTTGGCATTGAGCATGGTGATCTTAGGCTTGGCCATGGAAACCCATTTCATGAATCTCCCAACGAATAGTTATTGTGCTGACGTTGCTTCCAGATGCAGTTTGTAACTTTGTAGTGAGTGTTGCAACCGAGGACAGACTCGGCGGTCCCTTTCTGTGACCTACCACTTCGCGGCTGAGCAGTTGTTGCCCTTAGACATTTCCACCTCACAACAACAGCAGTTACAGTTGACCGGGGCAGCTCTAGCAGGGCAGACATTTAACTAACTGACTTGTTGGAAAGGTGGCATCCTATGACGGTGCCATGTTGAAAGTCACTGAGCACTTCAGTAAGGCCATTTGAATGCAAATGTTTGTCTATGGAGATTGCATGGCGGTGTGCTCGATTTTATACACCTGTCAGCAATGGGTGTGGCTGAAATAGCCGAATCAATTAATTTGAAGGGGTGTCCACGTACTTTTGTATATACAGTGCATTAAATGTACAGTGGGGAGAACAAGTATTTGATACACTGCCGATTTTGCAGGTTTTCCTACTTACAAAGCATGTAGAGGTCTGTAATTTTTTATCATAGGTACACTTCAACTGTGAGAGACGGAATCTAAAACAAAAATCCAGAAAATCACATTGTTTGATTTTTAAGTAATTAATTTGCATTTTATTGCATGACATAAGTATTTGATCACCTACCAACCAGTAAGAATTACGGCTCTCACAGACCTGTTCGTTTTTCTTTAAGAAACCCTCCTGTTCTCCACTCAATACCTGTATTAACTGCACCTGTTTGAACTCATTAGCTGTATAAAAGACACCTGTCCACACACTCAATCAAACAGACTCCAACCTCTCCACAATGGCCAAGATCAGAGAGCTGTGTAAGGACATCAGGGATAAAATTGCAGACCTGCACAAGGCTGGGATGGGCTACAGGACAATAGGCAAGCAGCTTGGTGAGAAGGCAACAACTGTTGGCGCAATTATTCGAAAATGGAAGAAGTTGAAGATGACGGTCAATCACCCTCGGTCTGGGGCTCCATGCAAGATCTCACCTCGTGGGGCATCAATGATCACGAGGAAGGTGAGGGATCAGCCCAGAACTACACGGCAGGACCTGGTCAATGACCTGAAGAGAGCTGGGACCACAGTCTCAAAGAAAACCATTAGTAACACACTACGCCATCATGGATTAAAATCCTGCAGCGCACGCAAGGTCCCCCTGCTCAAGCCAGCGCATGTCCAGGCCCATCTGAAGTTTGCCAATGACCATCTGGATGATCCAGAGGAGGAATGGGAGAAGGTCATGTGGTCTGATGAGACAAAAATAGAGCTTTTTGGTCTAAACTCCACTCGCCGTGTTTGGAGGAAGAAGAAGGATGAGTACAACCCCAAGAACACCATCCCAACCGTGAAGCATGGAGGTGGAAACATCATTCTTTGGGGATGCTTTTCTGCAAAGGGGACAGGATGACTGCACCGTATTGAGGGGAGGATGGATGGGGCCATGTATCGCGAGATCTTGGCCAACAACCTCCTTCCCTCAGTAAGAGCATTGAAGATGGGTCGTGGCTGGATCTTCGACCCGAAACACACAGCCAGGGCAACTAAGGAGTGGCTCCGTAAGAAGCATCTCAAGGTCCTGGAGTGGCCTAGCCAGTCTCCAGACCTGAACCCAATAGAAAATCTTTGGAGGGAGCTGAAAGTCTGTATTGCCCAGCGACAGCCCCGAAACCTGAAGGATCTGGAGAAGGTCTGTATGGAGGAGTGGGCCAAAATCCCTGCTGCAGTGTGTGCAAACCTGGTCAAGAACTACAGGAAACGTATGATCTCTGTAATTGCAAACAAAGGTTTCTGTACCAAATATTTAAGTTCTGCTTTTCTGATGTATCAAATACTTATGTCATGCAATAAAATGCAAATTAATTACTTAAAAATCATACAATGTGATTTTCTGGAATTTTGTTTTAGATTCCGCCTCTCACAGTTGAAGTGTACCTATGATAAAAATTACAGACCTCTACATGCTTTGTAAGTAGGAAAACCTGCAAAATCGGCAGTGTATCAAATACTTGTTCTCCCCACTGTATATTTACATACACCATAGCCAAATACATTTAAACTCAGTTTTTCCCAATTCCTGACATTTAATCCAAGTAAAAATTCCCTGTCTTAGGTCAGGTAGGATCACCACTTTATTTTAAGAATGTGAAATGTCAGAATAATGGTAGAGAGAATGATTTATTTCAGCTTTTATTTCTTTCATCATATTCCCATTGGGTCAGAAGTTCACATACACTCAATTATTATTTGGTAGCATTGCCTTTAAATTGTTTAACCTGGGTCAAACTTTTTGGGTAGCCTTCCACAACCTTCCCACAATAAGTTGGGTGAATTTTGGCCCATTCCTCATAACAGAGCTGGTGTAACTGGTTCAGGTTTGTAGGCCTCCTTGCTCGCACACGCTTTTTCAGTTCTGCCCACAAATTTTCTTTAGGATTGAGGTCAGGGCTTTGTGATGGCCACTCCAATACCTTGACTTTGTTGTCCTAAAGCCATTTTGCCACAACTTTGGAAGTATACTTGGGGTCATTGTCCATTTGGGAGACGCATTTGCGACCAAGCTTTAACTTCCTGACTGATGTCTTGAGATGTTGCTTCAATATATCCACATCATTTTCATGATGCCATCTATTTTGTGAAGTGCACCAGTCCCTCCTGCAGCAAAGCACCCCCACAACATGATGCTTCCACCCCCGTGTTTCACAGTTGGGATGGTGTTCTTCGGCTTGCAAGCCTCCGCCTTTTTCCTCCAAACATAACGATGGTCATTAGGGCCGAATAGTTCTATTTTTGTTTCATCAGACCAGAGGACATTTCTCAAAAAAGTACAATCTTTGTCCACATGTGCAGTTGCAAACCGTAGTCTGGCTTTTTTAAGGCGGTTTTGGAGCAGTGGCTTCTTCCTTGCTGAGCGGCCTTTCAGGTTATGTCAATATAGGACTCGTTTTACTGTGGATATAGATACTTTTGTACCTGTTTCCTTCAGCATCTTCACAAAGTCCTTTGCTCTTGCTCTGGGATTGATTTGCACCTTTCGCACCAAAGTGCGTTCATCTCTAGGAGACAGAACGCGTCTCCTTCCTGAGTTGTATGACGGCTGCGTGGTCCCATGGTGTTTATACTTGTATACTATTGTTTGTACAGATGAACGTGGTACCTTCAGGCATTTGGAAATTGCTCCCAAGGATGAACTAGACTTGTGGAGGTCTACAATTTGTTTTCTGATGTCTTTTTCTGATTTCTTTTGATTTTCCCATAATGCCAGGCAAAGAGGCACTAAGTTTGAAGGTAGGCCTTGAAATACATCCACAGGTACACCTCCAGTTGACTCAAATGATATCAATTAGCCTATCAGACGCTTCTAAAGCCATGACCTAATTTTCTGGGATTTTCCAAGCTGTTTAAAGGCACAATTAACTTATTGTATGTAAACATCTGACCCACTGGAATTGTGATACAGTGAATTATAAGTAAAATAATCTGTCTGTAAACAATTGTTGGAAAAATTACTTGTGTCATGCACAAAGTAGATGTCCTAACCGACTTGCCAAAACTATAGTTTGTTAACAAGAACTTTGTGGAGTGGCTGAAAAACAAGTTTTACTGACTCCAACCTAAGTGTATGTAAACTTCCGACTTCAACTGTATATATATATATACAGTAGCATATGTAGATTCCTTTTGAACTACTGGAAAAGTGCAATATAAAATCTAATTATTATGATTATTATCAAAACAGCTTCTCTCAATCAGAGGCAGCAGATGAAGAGCTATGTAGTTACATCTGGTTGGTCCCTGGACCCTGACAATTAGACCAATAAAAGACCAGAAAGTCACTGTGACATCGGTTATGACAACATTCATCAGGAAATACACCTGATTCTGAAATGGCTCTTTGATTGTTGGACGTGCTGTAAATTATCATTGGCTTGAAAGGAAAAATGTTCCAGTTCTCTTTTCATGAAAAAAAAGACCAATATATTCTGAATGGAACACTGTTGGCCTGAGGCACTCGGTACAGGACTTGTATAGACACACTTAAAGGGGTAGTTTCCCAAACTGTTAACCCAATATTAGTAGGTTTCTTTCCTCAAGAGGGGTTATGTGTCTTGTCTTAGAATTTGAATAACCTGTATTTTTAACAAACTCTACGGAAAGTGCTATGAAGTTAACAGCGCATAAGAGAGACACAAAACTCCAAGGTAAGAACAACTGTTACGATGGGGTTAACATTTGTGAACGCCATCGCCATCGTCCATTTATAGCAATCCGTTGGTTCTCCTTGTGGACGGAAAACATGGTGGCTATCTCTCGCCTTTCGGCGGCTGAAAACCGACTTTACGCTGAATCTTTTTCTTTTATTTAGAGGCCAAGATAGAACGCTACCTGCCAGGCCTTTATTCTATAGATAATCATTAGTGAACTCTGCATGAACTAAATATACAGAAATACATAGTTTCCCTTACAATTTAGTAGATATGTGTAACGCCCGGGGTGTAGTGGGGAAGAAGGTGGAGGGGAAAGTGGAAATGTTCATATAGCTGTAGTAGAGAGAATGGAAAAAGATCCGAAGTGAGAACATTATCCATGTGATACCGCTAAAGAGCTACCCCCCTCCCCCACCTTTTGCGCCAAAGTCTTATGAAAAAAAATCTGTCGAACCCAAAATCGTCTTTCAAGTCAGTGGATGTAACCCTGGAGTTGTTTTGGCAAATATCTTTTCCATTTCTGCAAACGACTTCACTTCCTCATCTGTCATTTCATTACGTAATACATGATGAACCCCAAATGGCACCCTATTCTCTAAGGGCCCTAGTCAAAAGTAGTGCACTATATAGGGATTAGGGGTGGTATTTAGGGCACAACCCTGGTCTCTAAAGAAAAGGCGTGTTCTCTACATGGTTGTGCCAAAACAAACCCTACTGGTTGACTGAGCAGGTAAATACTAAGGATCTACTCTTTCTCCTCGTTAGCTGTTAGAAAACACATCAACCTAGAGGTTGTTTACATTCTGAATGGCGTCAGTCAAATCCAGGGCTGATACAGATCATCGTCATGTGTAGTGACGGACCTCAGGCCTGGTTCAAATCCCCCTGACACCACTTCAGCTTAAAATATGCACCGGAAAGACTACTAGCTCAGGGCCAGGGAGTGTGTGTGTGTGTGTGTGTGTGTGTGTGTGTGTATATGTGTGTGTGTGTTTGTGCGTATGTGTGTGTATATGCATGCTGAACCCTCCTCCCTTGAGAAAGGCACCATTCTACGGGTGCAGAGAGAGAAACACCCAGGGAAAGTATGAGACACTGGACATGCACGTAAACATTTCCACAGCACTTCTGTTTAAATCGGTTAAGGGTGCACTCGCTCCCTGCACCCTACATTCCCACATCACTCTCTCCACCCCATACATACACAAGTGAAGGAGATGTGAGGAGGGGAAATGATTTGCCAGGGATGGGGTAGATGGCAGTATATTTTGTCTCTACACCAAGCCCAGTGGATAAAACATACCAGCAAAATGCGAAGGTGAACAGAGGAGCGAAAGTGAGTGAAGAGCCCCTGGGAACTGAAAGAGAGATGAAGATGAAGATGGCATGGAGGAGGTGTGAGGGGAGTACAGACCAGGGGGGGGAGTGCAGTGCACGGGGGCAGCTAGGGCAGAGGGCCAGGGTGGAGAAACCACGAGCCGCTCCTCTTCATCCTCAACGGAACAGACATCCATGTGTTGGAGAAGAGGAAGGAGAGAGAGGAGGAAGGAGAGAGAGGAGGAAGGAGAGAGAGGAGAGGGAGAGAGAGGAGGAAGGAGAGAGAGGAGAGGGAGAGAGAGGAGGAAGGAGAGAGAGGAGGAAGGAGAGAGAGGAGGAAGGAGAGAGAGGAGAGGGAGAGAGAGGAGGAAGGAGAGAGAGGAGAGGGAGAGAGAGGAGGAAGGAGAGAGAGGAGGAAGGAGAGAGAGGAGGAAGGAGAGAGAGGAGGAAGGAGAGAGAGGAGGAAGGAGAGAGAGGAGGAAGGAGAGAGAGGATGAAGGAGAGAGAGGAGGAAGGAGAGAGAGGAGGAAGGAGAGAGAGAGAGGAGGAAGGAGAGAGAGAGAGGAGGAAGGAGAGAGAGGAGGAAGGAGAGAGAGGAGAGGAAGGAGAGAGAGGAGGAAGGAGAGAGAGGAGGAAGGAGAGAGAGGAGGAAGGAGAGAGAGGAGGAAGGAGAGAGAGGAGAGGAAGGAGAGAGAGGAGGAAGGAGAGAGAGGAGGAAGGAGAGAGAGGAGAGGAAGGAGAGAGAGGAGGAAGGAGAGAGAGGAGAGGAAGGAGAGAGAGGAGGAAGGAGAGAGAGGAGGAAGGAGAGAGAGGAGAGAGAGGAGGAAGGAGAGAGAGGAGGAAGGAGAGAGAGGAGGAAGGAGAGAGAGGAGAGGAAGGAGAGAGAGGAGGAAGGAGAGAGAGGAGGAAGGAGAGAGAGGAGGAAGGAGAGAGAGGAGGAAGGAGAGAGAGGAGGAAGGAGAGAGAGGAGGAAGGAGAGAGAGGAGGAAGGAGAGAGAGGAGAGGGAGAGAGAGGAGGAAGGAGAGAGAGGAGGAAGGAGAGAGAGGAGGAAGGAGAGAGAGGAGGAAGGAGAGAGAGGAGGAAGGAGAGAGAGGAGGAAGGAGAGAGAGGAGAGGGAGGCCTGTCAGGCTCATGAAAGGTTTTAATACATTTGTAAGCCTAGAAACCCCAGCAACTTTCCCGCAGAGCTTATTTTTTCATCCCGGAGTCTGAATGATGAAACGGATTGGAGGGCTGGAAGGCAAACAGTCTCTCCACAGAGTCTTCTTTATGAGGCCGATGCACACCTGCAGGGCACACACACTGTCCGACATGGGTTCAAACAGTTTTCAAAATCTTTCAAATACTTTTAGCTTTTTTTTCTCTGGTGTGCCATGAGTGCCAAATGGATGGGTGGGTGGGTGAGTTGATGGGTCTGTGCCATTGTGCAAGACAAACTCAATCAAGCCCCGATAAAGTGTTTGAAAAGATTTCTAATACTATTTGAACCCAGGTCTGCAGTCTATCCCGTCAGGGGAAGTAGTCTGGGAGGTCGAAGGTCAACATGCCAGCTACAGTAGTACCTGTATTCCACAGGTTAACGGTCATAGGCACTCTGTAGGGGCATTGGGGCCTGTTGCCACTCAGAATCAGGAAAACACAAGCCCGGTTCATTGGAGGAATTAGCCAAATAACTAAATAATGCAATGTCGCTGTCTCCTACAGGGTTTAGATTGCAACACAAAGTCTCTCACAGCACATAAAAACAGTCTACAGAAACACTTGGCAACACTTACACAAATTGATACTGTGTACTATAAGTTGTTTTTTGGGGTAAATGTACTTTACTATTTATAATTTTGGCTACTTTTACTTTTACTTCACTACATCCCTAAAGAAAATGATGTACTTTTTACTCCATACATTTTCCCTGACACCCGAAAATACTCGTTACATTTTGACAGGAAAATGGTCCAATACACACACTTATCAAGAGAACATCCCTGGTAATCCCAAACTGCCTCTGACCTGGCAGACTCACTAAACAGAGAACATCCCTGGTAACCCCAAACTGCCTCTGACCTGGCAGACTCACTAAACAGAGAACATCCCTGGTAATCCCAAACTGCCTCTGACCTGGTAGACTCACTAAACAGAGAACATCCCTGGTAATCCCAAACTGCCTCTGACTTGGCAGACTCACTAAACAGAAGTGCTTCCTTTGTAAATTATTGTAGTGTGAACCTGGATATCCGTCAAAATAGAACAAATTTGAAAATTGTGCCATCTGGTTTGCTAAATATAAGGAATGTGAAATTATTTATACTTTTACTTTTAATTTTGATACTTAAGAACATTTCAGCAATTCCATTAACTTTTGATACTTAAGTATATTTAAAACCAAATACTTTCAGACTATTACTCAAGTAGTATTGTACTGGGTGACTTTCACTTTTACTTGAGTTATTTTCTATTAAGGTATCTTTACTCTTACTCAAGTATGACAATTGAATACTTTTTCCACCTCTGGTGTGAAGACAGGGTTTTAACACATGAGACTGTATGGAGTAAGCAGACAAATGTATAGCAACACAAGACTTGGATCAAGCCTCACCTTCTTCAGAGCCAGCATTTATGAGCTGCATAGTTTCAACATAATTTAGATGGACTGTATGATCATACACTATCGATTTCCCTGACAGTCAAGGGAGAAGACAGTATAGGGAGAAGACAGTATAGGGATAAGACAGTACAGGGAGAAGACAGTACAGGGAGATGACAGTACAGGGAGAAGACAGTATAGGGAGAAGATAGTATAGGGAGATGACAGTATAGGGAGAATATAGTATAGGGAGAAGACCGTCAAGGGAGAAGACAGCATAGGGAGAAGACAGTATAGGGAGATGACAGTATAGGGAGAAGACCGTCAAGGGAGAAGACCGTCAAGGGAGATGACAGTCGAGGGAGATGACAGTATAGGGAGAAGACAGTATAGGGAGAAGACAGTATAGGGAGAAGACAGTCAAGGGAGAAGACAGTATAGGGAGAAGACAGTATAGGGAGTGGACAGTATAGGGAGAAGACAGTATAGGGAGAAGACAGTATAGGGAGATGACAGTCAAGGGAGATGACAGTATAGGGAGAAGACAGTATAGGGAGAAGACAGTATAGGGAGAAGACAGTACAGGGAGATGACAGTATAGGGAGAAGACAGTATAGGGAGATGACAGTATAGGGAGAAGACCGTCAAGGGAGATGACAGTATAGGGAGAAGACAGTATAGGGAGAGGACAGTATAGGGAGAAGACCGTATAGGGAGAAGACAGTATAGGGAGAAGACAGTACAGGGAGATGCCAGTCAAGGGAGAAGACAGTATAGGGAGAAGACAGTATAGGGAGAAGATAGTATGGGGAAAAGACAGTCAAGGGAGAAGAGTATAGGGAGAAGACCGTCAAGGGAGAAGACAGTCTAGGGAGAAGACAGTATAGGGAGATGACAGTATAGGGAGAAGACAGTATAGGGAGAAGACAGTATAGGGAGAAGACAGTACAGGGAGATGACAGTATAGGGAGATGAGAGAAAGGGAGAAGACAGTATAGGGAGAAGACAGTATAGGGAGATGGGAGATAGGGAGAAGACAGTATAGGGAGAAGACAGTCTAGGGAGAAGACAGTACAGGGAGAAGACAGTATAGGGAGAAGACAGTATAGGGATAAGACAGTATAGAGAGATGACAGTATAGGGAGAAGACAGTCTAGGGAGAACACAGTCTAGGGAGAAGACAGTCTAGGGAGAAGACAGTCTAGGGAGAAGACAGTCTAGGGAGAAGACAGTACAGGGAGAAGACAGTCTAGGGAGATGACAGTCTAGGGAGATGACAGTCTAGGGAGAAGACAGTATAGGGAGAAGACAGTCTAGGGAGAAGACAGTCTAGGGAGATGACAGTCTAGGGAGAAGACAGTCTAGGGAGAAGACAGTCTAGGGAGATGACAGTCTAGGGAGATGACAGTATAGGGAGAAGACAGTCTAGGGAGATGACAGTCTAGGGAGAAGACAGTATAGGGGAGACAGTCTAGGGAGAAGACAGTCTAGGGAGAAGACAGTCTAGGGAGATGACAGTATAGGGAGAAGACAGTCTAGGGAGAAGACAGTCTAGGGAGAAGACAGTCTAGGGAGAAGACAGTCTAGGGAGATGACAGTCTAGGGAGATGACAGTCTAGGGAGATGACAGTCTAGGGAGATGACAGTCTAAGGAGAAGACAGTCTAGGGAGAAGACAGTATAGGGAAAAGACAGTATAGGGAGAAGACAGTATAGGGAGAAGACAGTATAGGGAGAAGACAGTCTAGGGAGAAGACAGTCTAGGGAGAAGACAGTATAGGGAGAAGACAGTCTAGGGAGAAGACAGTCTAGGGAGAAGACAGTCTAGGGAGAAGACAGTCTAGGGAGAAGACAGTCTAGGGAGATGACAGTCTAGGGAGAACACAGTCTAGGGAGAAGACAGTCTAGGGAGATGACAGTCTAGGGAGAAGACAGTATAGGGAGAAGACAGTATAGGAGGAAGACAGTATAGGAGGAATACAGTCTAGGGAGAAGACAGTATAGGGAGAAGACAGTCTAGGGAGACGACAGTCTAGGGAGAAGACAGTCTAGGGAGAAGACAGTCTAGGGAGAAGACAGTATAGGAGGAAGACAGTATAGGAGGAAGACAGTCTAGGGAGAAGACAGTCTAGGGAGAAGACAGTCTAGGGAGATGACCGTATAGGGAGATGACAGTATAGGAGGAAGATAGTCTAGGGAGAAGACAGTATAGGGAGAAGACAGTCTAGGGAGAAGACAGTCTAGGGAGATGACAGTCTAGGGAGAAGACAGTCTAGGGAGAAGACAGTACAGGGAGAAGACAGTCTAGGGAGAAGACAGTATAGGGAGAAGACAGTATAGGGAGAAACCCTTTAGTCAATAGCTCCAGCATGCGGTAGCTGGGAACACACACACTGTGAATCTGACTCTGGTAATGTACCTCAAGGCCGCGAGGAATGAATAAAATGCTTTGCCAACAAACGCTGTGCCTGAAAAAAATTACGAACGAGAGAAGGAACAGAGGTAGGAGAGGAGAACAGAAAGAGAAGGAGGAGAAATTACGACTTGGCACACTCTAATCAGAACTGGTGGAGTCCCTGATTGGTAACAGACAGTAAAAGCACCACAACCAATAAAATCACTAATTAAATAGTTTTAATGGCAGAGCAGAGCTCTCATTCGTTATATTGTCTGGATCAGGACAGGAACATAATGTCAGAAGGAGACAGAGGGTGTAATGGCCGAGGCATGTTAAATAGGTTGTGTTTGTACCAGAGAAGCCTTGTTTAAGTTAGACATGTGCTGCTCAGCACCATGCATAAGAAACCGATAATAAAAAATTACATCCATGTAAAAATGTATGCATTTGAAATTAGCTACAATGCTTCAAGTTCATGGCTTACATCAGCACTGATCTGCATTGTAGCCTACGACACATTCTGCCTTGACTTCACACTGCCTCTCAGAAACTGGATCAAAGATCATATCGTTATGAAAATCTACATTCTATTTATATTTACCTCCGTTTTGAGTAGGCACAGCACTGATCAGTCCAAACTCCCCAGACCCCCCCCCCCCTCCACAGAAGTTCTCACTGCTCCCCTTGTGAGGCTCCTGTCTGGGGGGAAGGAGAGAGGAGGATGAGGGGTACTGAGAGACGGGTCTATGAGAGACCCTCCCTGTTTGATGGGTGCATGAGTCCCAAATTGCTCTCTATTCCCTATATAGTGCACTACCCGGGTCAAATGTAGTGCACTATGAAGTGATAAGTGATGGAGCAGGAGGTCTGGAAGAAAATAACATAACCTGGCAGGGGAGAACTTTGAGGTCAGAACCAGAGATCCGGACCTGAATACTGATGGGGACTCTAACTGTCAGGTCCTGGCAGTGGCGACAGGACACATGGGTTCAAGTGGTATCGGAAACCTTTGAAATACTTTAGCTGTGCTCGATTAAGTTTGCCTGGCACAATGGAACTAACGTGATAGGTCCCCAAAAAGTCCACAACCCTTACATTGTGTATCTCCAGGCAGGCTCAACCATATGTTTGAAGTATTTGACAGATTCTGAATACTACTTGAAACCAGATCTTGTCTGGGCTCCTGGAAACATGTTCTGGTGATCTGGCACTGGGCTCGGGAACTTTGTCAGCGATGCTGGGGAGCTGAGGAGGGATGAACAGGGGAGGATGTGTTGAGTCTGATTTTTGGAACTGGAACAACACGACTTTTAACTGGTACCTACCGATGAGATGCTGAGTGATGTTGAGAACCATGACTTTAACTGGTACCTACCGATGAGATGCTGAGTGATGTTGAGAACCATGACTTTTAACTGGTACCTACCGATGAGATGCTGAGTGATGTTGAGAACCATGACTTTTAACTGGTACCTACCGATGAGATGCTGAGTAATGTTGAGAACCATGACTTTAACTGGTACCTACCGATGAGATGCTGAGTAATGTTGAGAACCATGACTTTTAACTGGTACCTCCCGATGACATGCTGAGTGGTGTTGAGAACCATGACTTTAACTGGTACCTACCGATGAGATGCTGAGTGATGTTGAGAACCATGACTTTTAACTGGTACCTACCGATGAGATGCTGAGTGGTGTTGAGAACCATGCCTTTTAAATGGTACCTACCGATGAGATGCTGAGTGATGTTGAGAACCATGACTTTTAACTGGTACCTACCGATGAGATGCTGAGTGATGTTGAGAACCATGACTTTTAACTGGTACCTACCGATGAGATGCTGAGTGGTGTTGAGAACCATGCCTTTTAAATGGTACCTACCGATGAGATGCTGAGTGATGTTGAGAACCATGACTTTTAACTGGTACCTACCGATGAGATGCTGAGTGATGTTGAGAACCATGACTTTTAACTGGTACCTACCGATGAGATGCTGAGTGATGTTGAGAACCATGACTTTAACTGGTACCTACCGATGAGATGCTGAGTGATGTTGAGAACCATGACTTTTAACTGGTACCTACCGATGAGATGCTGAGTGGTGTTGAGAACCATGACTTTAACTGGTACCTACCGATGACATGCTGAGTGATGTTGAGAACCATGACTTTTAACTGGTACCTACCGACGACATGCTGAGTGGTGTTGAGAACCATGACTTTAACTGGTACCTACCGATGAGATGCTGAGTGATGTTGAGAACCATGACTTTTAACTGGTACCTCCCGATGACATGCTGAGTGGTGTTGAGAACCATGACTTTAACTGGTACCTACCGATGAGATGCTGAGTGATGTTGAGAACCATGACTTTAACTGGTACCTACCGATGAGATGCTGAGTGGTGTTGAGAACCATGACTTTTAACTGGTACCTCCCGATGACATGCTGAGTGGTGTTGAGAACCCTCCAATACTTTGAGCTCTCAGTGGAGGAGTTCATTGCTGTCTGATTTTCCAAATACTGTATGTGCAGTTTGGATAAATAATTTCAAGCACCGAGGACTGACTATGCTTTCCAAATATACTTTATTAATCTCTTCGGCAAATGTATGATTTATTGTTTTTCCCATGTAGAGAACATGGCGAGAAGCCACTTTCTCTCCCGACACATCCTCAATCTCTTTCTGAGGGTATCGTACTGTATTGATTTCTGACAAGGCCCTTGTATGTCGTCTCAATAGGCTGTAGTAGGAGCCACCTGAACTCCAGAAACTCTCATGTGGCTAACATTACTGGAGCTGCTGCTGCGATTTGGACAGCTTCCCCAAAAAATAAATTAGTTTCATCCAATCTCTCACTCTCTCTCTCTCGTCTGTTTCCTCTCTCTCCCCTCCTCTCTCTCTCCCTCTCTCTTTCCCTACTTTCTCTCTCCCTCCTTCTCTCTCTCTCTCTCTCTCTCTGTCTCAGGCTACAGTAGAGTATAATGAATCTTAATGGATGCAGTGACAGAGGACCTGCACGGAAGGGAAAATCTACTCATTGCCCGACACGTGTGGAGAGAGGCTGTTCTCACGTGAGGGCAGAAGGAAGAGGAGAGCCCAGATATACAGAAGTAAACAGGAGAATTCTTCCACCCACCTCCACCCCCCCCAGACCTGGGTTCAAATAGTATTTGAAATGCCTCAAATGCGTTGAACGTTTGAGTGAGCCTGCCTGAAGTGCCAGATAGAAAGGGTTTAGCACTTCGACTGGATTCCATTGGCTCAGTTGTCCCAGGCAAGCTCAATGAAGTGAAAATAAATGAGCGAACATTTTTCAAGTACTAGTTAAACCCAGGTCTAGGAGTGAGCCCGGAGTCTCCAACCCCCCATCCATCCCTACTGAATATTCCAGGATTCCCAACACATCAGAGAGAGATTCAGGGAATCTTCCAGGGTTCCCAACATGTCGGAGAGAGATTTAGGGAATCTTCCAGGGTTTCCAACACGTCAGAGAGAGATTTAGGGAATCTTCCAGGGTTCCCAACATGTCAGAGAGAGATTTAGGGAATCTTCCAGGGTTCCCAACAGGTCATAGAGATTTAGGGAATCTTCCAGGGTTCCCAACATGTCGGAGAGAGATTTAGGGAATCTTCCAGGGTTCCCAACACGTCAGAGAGAGATTTAGGGAATCTTCCAGGGTTCCCAACAGGTCAGAGAGAGATTTAGGGAATCTTCCAGGATTCCCAACAGGTCAGAGAGATATTTAGGGAATCTTCCAGGGTTCCCAACAGGTCAGAGAGATTTAGGGAATCTTCCAGGGTTTCCAACACGTCAGAGAGAGATTTAGGGAAAAACACTTTGAGCCAATTAGAGACAGGCTATTATTGTATGTGGAAAGGCTTTCAGAAATGGCAACATATTCCCTACAAAGTGCACTAGTTTTGATCAGAACTCTATAGGCCCTGGTCAAAAGTAGTGCACTATAAAGGGAATAGGGTGCCCTTTTCGGGACACAGCCAAAGTGTGACACCTAACAGACTAACAGTTTGATGGCTAACAGATGGTTTCTCTAGGAGAGGTTTGGGAGGATCTTTGGAATTTACTCAGAGAGATACCACAGAAAGGGGCCATTGTTAACCCTAAATGGGGGGGGGGGGGGAAGTTGGATTTAATTTAATTAAATATAATTGAAGGTTAGCCGCACGCCTGCAAAGATGGACACACTTATTATGTGGTTGGTGGGGAACTTAATCCATCTCGATGACCATGACAAGGAGGGAATGGTGTTTATAGTTGAATTCAATCTTGTCTCTTTAGTCATAAGGGTCTGACCATTGCAGAGCTATGGTCAGACCCCCCCCCATACAGTCCTAGCATGTTACAGATGATCAATTAGCTGGATAAATTCCATCCATCTCGTCCTTTCCGTACTCAAACCTTTCATCAAGCCAATACGTGTGTGTGTTTGACTGTGTGTGTGTGTGTGTGTGTGTGTGTTTTAGTAGTGGTAACGACTAACAACTGAACAGCATGTTTGCTCAAACTCACACGCATGTAATTGATTCTGCATCATCTAGCCTAAATTTAAACACAGGATGTTCGAGGCTAGACTTCCCTAATGTCAGCTACTCTGGCACAAACAACCCACCGTGCATATTGACCCTGACGGGGGGGCAAATAAAGTTGTAATACATTGAATTTGAACTCACCTCTCTAACATTCTTTGACGTCTGAATTTGAAGAAATGTTTTTCAGCAGAACGACCTTCCTCTAGACAATCAGCCCTGTCTTGTTTGGGACCCTTAATGCAACGTGGTTAAATTCACTCTCACGGACTCAGCAGTTAGTTTCATGCAGGAGCACAGGCCTCTTCTCACAGCCAAGGTATTTTGCTAACCTTCTGCAACTGTTTTAAGTAAACATTTATTTCCAGCTCTGTCCATATTGCAAAGATGATTTTTTTCCCTCTCCTTTTCACTCCCACAAAGACCTTCTCTGTGCTTATCAACTGGACACTAAATAAAACAACCAAGAATGTTCCAGACTTAGTAAGAATTTCACTCAGGTGGGTTTGGAGGCAATTAAAGTATACACATTCTGTCTGGAAAGGAGGTACAGTCGGAATAATGTAAGCAAAGTGGCTCCCTCCCAAACAGCTCCCTATTTCCTATACATTGCACTACTTTTGTTCAGGGCCTTATGGGTCCTGGTCTAAAGTAGTGCACTATACAGGACATTTCGGTGCCATTTGGGATGCTGACAGTGAGTCCTCAGGTAAAAGCATGTTGTGTATTTTAGATGGAGAGGAGAAGAGGGAGAGGAGAAGAGGGGGAGGAGAGGAGAGAGGAGGAGAAGAGAGAGGAGGAGAAGAGAAAGGAGGAGAGGAGGAGAGGGAGAGAGGAGGAGAGGGAGAGAGGAGGAGCGGAGAGGAGAGAGGAGGAGAGGGAGAGAAGAGGAGAGGAGGAGGGAGAGAGGAGGAGAGGGAGAGAGGAGGAGAGGGAGAGAGGAGGAGAGGAGAGGGAGAGAGGAGGAGAGTGAGAGAGGAGGAGAGGAGGAGAGGAGGAGAGGGAGAGGAGAGGAGGAGAGGAGAGGGAGAGAGGAGGAGAGGAGGAGAGGGAGAGAGGAGGAGAGGAGAGGGAAAGATGAGGAGAGGAGGAGAGGAGGAGAGGAAAGGAGGAGAGGAGGAGAGGAGGAGAGGAGGAGAGGAGGAAAGGAGGAGAGGAGAGGAGGAGATAGGAGAAGAGTAGAGTGGAGGAGAGAGGAAGAGAGGAGGAGAGGAGAGGGAGAGAGGAGAGGAGGAGAGAGGAGGAGAGGAGAGAGGAGTAGAGTATATTGGAGAAGAGAGGAGAGGAGGAGAGAGGAGTAGAGTAGATTAGAGAAGAGAGGAGGAGAGGAGAGGAGGAGAGTGAAGGAGAGGAGAGTGGAGGAGAGCGTAGGAGAGTAGGAGAAGAGGAGAGATAAGAAGAGTAGGAGAGGATCGGAGGAAAAAGGAGGATCGTAGGACAAGAGAGGAGAAGAGTGGGAGAGGAGGAGAGTAGGAGAGGAGGAGAGTGGAGTATGTGAACTTAAGTGATTTAAAACTTCATGGTAGCCAGCTGTGAAATCACACTGCTGTTGTGCTGCCACACGCTTTTAGCCAAACAGTACAGCCGTGGACCTGAGTAGAGAATACACACTGCCAGTGGGCCACCGTGAGGTATGATTATGCCACACATTTTTTATTCAGAACCACAGATTTTAATGACACTTCCATTGATCCAGCCAAATGTTTTAGGGCATCTCAAGAGCTAATGTTTCATTCCAACCCTTGTTGCAATACAATCCCAACAACCTCAAGTCTGAGAAGGAACAGCTGCTTTTGACATAAATGGCGTTAGGATACATATCTAGCCCCTAATGTGCCACGATTGTGTTCATAACCACAAATAGTATCACTGACAGCGCATTAGTGGTGTTTACTGGGAAAGCCCTGTGATACCAGACAGACACTGAAGACAGAAGACAGCATGTTCCCGAATATGATCCTCACATAAAAGAAGACACATTATTTCATTTTTTTAAATCCAGAAATGTGATAGGTGTCCCAGAAATGTGTTGGGAAAGCTAACGGGCACACGTTCACATCTCTGCCTTCTTCTGCATCTGATAGAAGCAATGTGTTGATTTAATTTGATCCAAGCCTTTAATCTTATCCCAGACGTACAGATTGTAGTCCCATCTGGGTATCTGAAACATCTAATTAATCTGTTCCAGATACAGACAATGTGTGAATTTTCTAACGCCAAGCGGCACATTTTCTAACAATGTCATCGCAGACTATTTCTTTTGTCATCTGGAGATTTGACCAGTTTAATGATCTCTTTAATTAATCTGTTTTTTATTAAGTAAAGCTAGCTAGCTAGAACACCACAGAAGAAGGGTGCAATCCGTAATACCCATAGGGCCCTGGTCAAAAGTAGTCCACTGTAGTATAGGGAATAGGGTGCCATTTGAGTTGTACACTTAGAACGAAGAACAACAAAGAATAGTTCTTGGAAGGAAGGTATTGGTGTATAGTGATGAGAACAACAAAGAATAGTTCTTGGAAGGAAGGTATTGGTGTATAGTGATGAGAACAACAAAGAATAGTTCTTGGAAGGAAGGTATTGGTGTATAGAATAGCATAGGGATGAGAACAACAAGAGGTTGTAAAATAGCAAATCCAGCATGTGATTCCAAAGCATAGGGAGAGAGGGACGAGAGGAGAGAGGGACGAGAGGAGAGAGGGACGAGAGGAGAGGGACGAGAGGAGAGAGGGACGAGAGAGGGATGGGACCGTTTAATCCGCCATGTGGAACCCATTCATCAGTTTCTTATTGATGGTGATTATGGCTGCAGGGAGAGAGTGATACAGAGAGACAGAACAATAGGATAACATCTATCACATGCAGCCATTAGTTCAGCCCTGCAGAAACCATAAGCTCTGCCAACAGTTGTTTTTCTACTTCAAAAATGTCTTCAGAAGTGTCTTTCCAATAAGATGTTGGTATTATTTTGATAGCCATAGCAAAGTTATGGACATTGTGTCGCCCCCCCCCCCCCCCCCCCCGCCATGGGTGAGTTAGATGGTATATTTAAGCAATAAGGCACGAGGGGGTGTGGTATATGGCCGATATACCACGGCTAAGGGAGGTTCTTGTTGCATTGTTCCTGGACACAGCCCTTAGCCGTGGTATATCGGACATATACCACCAACCGCCGAGGTGCCTTACTGCTATTATAAACTGGTTACCAACGTAATTAGAGCTGTAAAAAATAAATGTTTTGTCATACCCGTGGTATGCGGTCTGATATGCCATGGCTGTCAGCCAATCAACATTCAGGGCTCGAACCACCCAGTCTATAATCTGTTATATGTGGTTTAGTACGATATTTCACCCTGCAGAGATTGAGCAACACAGACTCTGGGTGCATCTGAAACGGGCACCCTACTTCCTGTAGCGGACTACTTCTCTCTCTCTGCCATGTCACAGTCAAAGGTCAGGGGTTGACATCATGATCGGATCATACTGTTTATGCTAACACAGGCAGGAAATGATGACCAGTTAACTACCCTGTAAGTACAGCACAGTACAGTAACCCCCCCACCGTACAGAGAAGGAACACAGACACCTCGTTAACTTGTCAGATGTGATATTAGCACACTGACGGTCTGATCTATGAGATTCAATCATATACTTACTGGCACAGACGGGAAACTAACTACCTTTAGTATCGCACAATGTAACAAAATCACAGCCTGGGAGGAGTTCATGGCGATTCGTAGCAGGTAGACGTTAAACGGTAACTCTCAAACCGCTAGGTACAGAACAGTACATCGCCCCACAGAGGCCAAAAACTGTCCTCTCTCTTTATCTCTCTTTTGGTTAGAGGTTAGAGGTGACATCAACATCTATGACAGTACTTATAGGGTGTTTAAGGTGAAAGGTCAATGAGAAAGCACAGCCTGGGAGCATGGAACCATAGAGGGTATTTTTTCCATTCTTAGTCACGCAGACAGTTTATGGTAACTCTCAAACTGCTATGGTACAACACCCCACAGAGACTGAACACGGAATCGCTCGCTTTATCTCCTGGTCAGAGGTTAGAGGTGATCAAGATGTATGTTTGCAGGGGATCTGAGATTGGATAGTATACGCTCAGTACACCAAACATTAGGAACACCTTCCTAATATTGAGTTGCACCTCCCCTTCTTGCCCTCAGAACAACCTCAATTCGTCGGGAGCATGGACTCTACAAGGTGTGGAAAGTGTTCCACATGGATGCTGGCCCATGTCGACTCCAATGCTTCCCTCAGTTGTGTCAAGTTGGTTGGATGTCCTTTGGGTGGTGGACCATTCTTGATAGTTATCCACACTGTTAGGTGAAAGGTCAAGGATGAAAAACAGCAGGAGTAAGTTACAGGGTTAACAGCAGGGAGAAGTTACAGGGTTAACAGCAGGAGTAAGTTACAGGGTTAACAGCAGGGGGAAGTTACAGGGTTAACAGCCGGGAGAAGTTATGGGGTTAACAGCCGGGAGAAGTTGCAGGGTTAACAGCAGGGGAAAGTTACAGGGTTAACAGCAGGGGGAAGTTACAGGGTTAACAGCCGGGAGAAGTTATGGGGTTAACAGCCGGGAGAAGTTACAGGGTTAACAGCCGGGAGAAGTTACAGGGTTAACAGCAGGGGGGAGTTACGGGGTTAACAGCAGGGAGAAGTTACAGGGTTAACAGCCGGGAGAAGTTACAGGGTTAACAGCCGGGAGAAGTTACAGGGTTAACAGCAGGGGGAAGTTACAGGGTTACTGGCAGGGGGAAGTTGCAGGGTTAACAGCAGGGGAAAGTTACAGGGTTAACAGCAGGGGAAAGTTACAGGGTTAACAGCAGGGGGAAGTTACAGGGTTAACAGCCGGGAGAAGTTACGGGGTTAACAGCCGGGAGAAGTTACAGGGTTAACAGCCGGGAGAAGTTACAGGGTTAACAGCAGGGGGAAGTTACGGGGTTAACAGCAGGGAGAAGTTACAGGGTTAACAGCCGGGAGAAGTTACAGGGTTAACAGCCGGGAGAAGTTACAGGGTTAACAGCAGGGGGAAGTTACAGGGTTACTGGCAGGGGGAAGTTGCAGGGTTAACAGCAGGGGAACGTTACAGGGTTAACAGCAGGGGGAAGTTACGGGGTTAACAGCAGGGAGAAGTTACGGGGTTAACAGCAGGGGGGAGTTACAGGGTTAACAGCAGGAGTAAGTTACGAGGTTAAAAGCAGGGGGAAGTTACGGGGTTAACAGCCGGGAGAAGTTACGGGGTTAACAGCAGGGGGGAGTTACAGGGTTAACAGCAGGAGTAAGTTACGAGGTTAACAGCAGGGGGAAGTTACGGGGTTAACAGCAGGGGGGAGTTACGGGGTTAACAGCCGGGAGAAGTTACGGGGTTAACAGCAGGGGGGAGTTACAGGGTTAACAGCAGGAGTAAGTTACGAGGTTAACAGCAGGGGGAAGTTACGGGGTTAACAGCAGGGGGGAGTTACGGGGTTAACAGCAGGAGTAAGTTACGAGGTTAACAGCAGGGGGAAGTTACGGGGTTAACAGCAGGAGTAAGTTACGAGGTTAACAGCAGGGGGAAGTTACGGGGTTAACAGCAGGGGGAAGTTGCAGGGTTAACAGCAGGGGGAAGTTACGGGGTTAACAGCAGGGGGGAGTTACAGGGTTAACAGCCGGGAGAAGTTACAGGGTTAACAGCAGGGGGAAGTTACAGGGTTACTGGCAGGGGGAAGTTGCAGGGTTAACAGCAGGGGAAAGTTACAGGGTTAACAGCAGGGGGAAGTTACAGGGTTAACAGCCGGGAGAAGTTACAGGGTTAACAGCAGGGGGAAGTTACAGGGTTACTGGCAGGGGGAAGTTGCAGGGTTACTGGCAGGGGGAAGTTGCAGGGTTAACAGCAGGGGAAAGTTACAGGGTTAACAGCAGGGGGAAGTTACAGGGTTAACAGCCGGGAGAAGTTATGGGGTTAACAGCCGGGAGAAGTTACAGGGTTAACAGCCGGGAGAAGTTACAGGGTTAACAGCAGGGGGGAGTTACGGGGTTAACAGCAGGGAGAAGTTACAGGGTTAACAGCCGGGAGAAGTTACAGGGTTAACAGCCGGGAGAAGTTACAGGGTTAACAGCAGGGGGAAGTTACAGGGTTACTGGCAGGGGGAAGTTACAGGGTTAACAGCAGGGAGAAGTTACGGGGTTAACAGCCGGGAGAAGTTACAGGGTTAACAGCCGGGAGAAGTTACAGGGTTAACAGCAGGGGGAAGTTACGGGGTTAACAGCAGGGAGAAGTTACAGGGTTAACAGCCGGGAGAAGTTACAGGGTTAACAGCCGGGAGAAGTTACAGGGTTAACAGCAGGGGGAAGTTACAGGGTTACTGGCAGGGGGAAGTTACAGGGTTACTGGCAGGGGGAAGTTGCAGGGTTAACAGCAGGGGAACGTTACAGGGTTAACAGCAGGGGGAAGTTACGGGGTTAACAGCAGGGAGAAGTTACGGGGTTAACAGCAGGGGGGAGTTACAGGGTTAACAGCAGGAGTAAGTTACGAGGTTAAAAGCAGGGGGGAGTTACGGGGTTAACAGCAGGGGGGAGTTACAGGGTTAACAGCAGGAGTAAGTTACGAGGTTAAAAGCAGGGGGAAGTTGCAGGGTTAACAGCAGGGGAACGTTACAGGGTTAACAGCAGGGGGAAGTTACGGTAACTCTCAAAGTAACCATGACTCACTGAATCCCTGAGAATCTACAGAATATGTATATGTGTCTAGCTGTGTGAACCTTCCCTTCCCTTCTCCTCACCCCCCCCCCCCCCAAAAAATATATTCTTCTCATCCTCTCTCACATGTCATAGTTCAAATATCGTCAGTCCTAAGGATCTACATGGCATGCATACCTGGTCTCAAACCGTATTCAAACAGTGTTCTTGCCTGTCTGGAGTAACAGAAGGACAGGGTTTGACCTTTTAGGACTATTCTATTGGTTCCATTGCACCTGCCAAGCTCAATCAAGCCCATCTAAAGCCTTTTAAATTAGTTCAAGTAGTACTTGAACCCAGGTCTGATGGCATCTGGTCTTTCTCTGCTATGTCATAAATGATGGCGCCGGAGCTTCTTTTGTCTTCATCCTAAAATAATAACATGGGATATAGGACCTCATAACGTATGGCCTGATCCCCAGTTATCCACCAGTCATCTTAATGGGAACCTGATGCACGTTCAGACACAAGCCTGCAGGGCCAGCCTGATGAATCCCTTATAGGATGAGATAGGACTTTAGGAAGAGAGGAGAGAGAGGGGTGAGATGAGAGAAGAGGAGAGGAGGGGAGAGAAGAGGGGGAGAAAGGGGGGAGAGGAGAGGAGGGGAGAGGAGAGGAGAGGAGAGGCGAGGCGAGGAGAGGAGAGGAGAGGAGAGGAGAGGAGAGGAGAGGAGAGGAGAGGAGAGGGGGAGAGAGAGGGGGGAGAGGAGAGGAGGGGAGAGGGGTAGGCAGTGGAGAGGGGGGAGAAGAGGAGAGGAGAGAGAGTGGTGAGAGGAGAGGTGAGCAGAGGGGTAGGCAGTGGAGAGGGGGAGAAAGGGGGGAGAGGAGAGGAGAGGTGAGGAGAGGGGTAGGCATTGGAGAGGGGGGAGAGGAGGAGGGGAGAGAGAGGAGGGAGAGAAGAGGGGGAGAGGAGAGGAGAGGAGGGGAGAGGAGAGGAGGGAGAGAGAGGGGAGGAGAGGAGAGGAGAGGAGGGGAGAGGAGAGGAGAGGAGAGGAGAGGAGAGGAGAGGAGAGGAGAGGAGAGGAGAGGAGAGGGGTAGGCAGTGGAGAGGGGGGAGAGGAGGGGAGAAGAGGGGGAGAAAGGGGGGAGAGGAGAGGAGAGGAGGGAGAGAAGAGGGGGAGAAAGGGGGGGAGGAGAGGGAAGGAGAGGAGAGGAGGAGGGGAGAGGAGAGGAGAGGAGAGGAGAGGAGAGGAGAGGAGATGAGAGGAGAGGAGAGGAGAGGAGAGGAGAGGAGGGGGAGAAAGGGGGGGAGGAGTGGAGAGGAGAGGGGTGGAGAGGAGAGGAGAGGAGAGGAGAGGAGAGGAGAGGAAAGGAGAGGAGAGGGGTGGTTAGTGGAGAGGAGAGAGAGGGGTGGGGAGGGGAGGGGAGAGGAGAGGAGAGGGGTGGAGAGGAGAGGAGAGGAGAGGAGAGAGAGGGGTGGGTAGTGGAGAGGAGAGAGAGGGGTGGGGAGGGGAGAGGAGAGAAAGGGGTGGGTAGTGGAGAGGAGAGGAGAGAGGTGTGCAAGGAGAGGAGGAGAGGAGAGAGGGGTGGGTAGTTGAGAGGAGAGGAGGGGAGGGGATAGGCGAAAGGAAACGAGGGTGAGGCCCCCTCATTTCACTCTCCCTGTCTAACTAACTAACCCACAGAGAAAAACAGGAATCCTCTTGTGAAGACCCCTCTTGAAGACTCCTCCTTCAAAGGGTGGCAAACTCCAACTGGCCTGTAGGTGACCTCTCCATCTGAGGGTGGAATAAGGTGTAGGGAAGTGGGAGGTGGACTGAGCACGCCAATGTCTCTTTATGACCTTCAGGCTAAGCTACAGGCTCTGTAATAAAGTTGTCCTCCAAAGAGGGTGGCTGAGGTTTGGCAACAAAAAAAAGCTACAGGATGTGATTTAAAAATAAGCTGAGAGAACTGAGGAGGTGAGACAGTGTTCTCTATGGGGTCAGTGTTCTCTATGGGGTCAGTGTTCTCTATGGGGTCAGTGTTCTCTATGGGGTCTGTGTTCTCTATGGGGTCAGTGTTCTCTATGGGGTCTGTGTTCTCTATGGGGTCAGTGTTCTCTATGGGGTCAGTGTTCTCTATGGGGTCAGTGTTCTCTATGGGGTCTGTGTTCTCTGTGGGGTCAGTGTTCTCTATGGGGTCTGTGTTCTCTATGGGGTCAGTGTTCTCTATGGGGTCTGTTCTCTATGGGGTCAGTATTCTCTATGGGGTCTGTGTTCTCTATGGGGTCAGTGTTCTCTATGGGGTCTGTGTTCTCTATGGGGTCAGTGTTCTCTATGGGGACTGTGTTCTCTATGGGGTCAGTGTTCTCTATGGGGTCAGTGTTCTCTATGGGGTCTGTGTTCTCTATTGGGTCTGTGTTCTCTATGGGGTCTGTGTTCTCTATGGGGTCTGTGTTCTCTATGGGGTCAGTGTTCTCTATGGGGTCAGTGTTCTCTATGGGGTCTGTGTTCTCTATGGGGTCAGTGTTCTCTATGGGGTCTGTGTTCTCTATGGGGTCAGTGTTCTCTATGGGGTCAGTGTTCTCTATGGGGTCAGTGTTCTCTATGGGGTCTGTGTTCTCTATGGGGTCAGTGTTCTCTATGGGGTCTGTGTTCTCTATGGGGTCAGTGTTCTCTATGGGGTCTGTGTTCTCTATGGGGTCTGTGTTCTCTATGGGGTCAGTGTTCTCTATGGGGTCTGTGTTCTCTATGGGGTCTGTGTTCTCTATGGGGTCTGTGTTCTCTATGGAGACAGTGTTCTTTATGGGTCATCGACATGAGGCTGAAAATATTGATGTGATGGCATCTCCACAGGCTCACGTTCACAAGCGAGAAAGTATTCACAGGAAACCAACAAGGTAGGCCATCAAATAGACACACACACACACACACACACACACACACACACACACACACACACACACACACACACACACACACACACACACACACACACACACACACACACACACACACACACACACACACACACACACACACACACACACACACACACACACACACACAGGGCTCAATAAAAATGTAGATGCTTTCTAAAATGTGATTGAAGATCCTAAGCAGCTTAATAATGTGGACTGTGTTTTCTCTGTCTGTGGGTCTGGTGGCATCCATTAAAACAGAGGAAATACCAACTACCGCAGGGCTTCAATGGCATCCAAGGAAATGCATGGCTCTAACAAGCTCCAAACATCAGTTCTACAGCAATGCTCACAATTCAGTCAACAACGAAAGACGATTTACAGTTTACGGTCACAAGTATAATTGTATAAAGTTCTTAAAGCATGTAGGATATCAGATACTGGCAGACAGTAATCTGATATGTGCTGTAGGATATCAGATACTGGCAGACAGTAGTATGATATGTGCTGTATGATATCAGATACTGGCAGACAGTAGTATGATACGTGCTGTAGGATATCAGATACTGGCAGACAGTAGTATGATACGTGCTGTAGGATATCAGATACTGGCAGACAGTAGTATGATACGTGCTGTATGATATCAGATACTGGCAGACAGTTGGCGCCCCCCCCTTGGCTTGTGCTGTGGTGGAGACCTTTGTGGGTTATACTCGGCCTTGTCTCAGGATTGTAATGTTGGTGGTTGAGGATTTCACTCTAGTGGTGCGGGGGCTGTGCTTTGGCAAAGTGGGTGGGGTTATATCCTTCCTGTTTGGCCCTGTCCGGGGGTTTCTTCGGATGGGGCCACAGTGTCTCCTGACCGCTCCTGTCTCAGCCTCCAGTATTTATGCTGCAGTAGTTTGTGTCGGGGGGCTAGGGTCAGTTGGTTACCTGGAGTACTTCTCCTGTCTTATCCAGTGTCCTGTGTGAATTTAAGTATGCTCTCTCTAATTCTCTCGTTCTCTCTTTCTCTCTGAGAACCTGAGCCCTAGGACCATATGTCAGGACTACCGGGCATGATGACACCTTGCTGTCCCCAGTCCGCCTGGCCTTGCTGCTATTCCAGTTTCAACTGTTCTGCCTGCGGTTATGGAACCCCTACCTGTCCCAGACCTGCTGTTTTCAACTCTTAATGATCGGCTATGAAAAGCCAACAGATTTATTCCTGATTATTATTTGACCATGCTTGTCATTTATGAACATTTTGAAAATCTTGGCTCTCTCTAATTTTCTCCTTCTCTCTTTCTTTCTCTCGGAGGACCTGGGCCCTAGGACCATGCGTCGGGACTGCCGCCCGTGGTGACTCCTTGCTGTCCCCAGTCCGCCTGGCCTTGCTGCTATTCCAGTTTCAGCTGTTCTGCCTGCGGTTATGGAACCGCCACCTGTCCCAGACCTGTTGTTTTTCAACTCTTGATGATCGGCTATGAAAAGCCAACTGAAAATTATTCATGATTATTATTTGACCATGCTTGTCACTTATGAACATTTTTGAACATCTTGGCATAGTTCTGTTATAATCTCCACCCGGCACAGCCAGAAGAGGACTGGCCACCCCTCATAGCCTGGTTCCTCTCTAGGTTTCTTCCTAGGTTTTGGCCTTTCTAGGGAGTTTTTCCTAGCCACCGTGCTTCTACACCTGCATTACTAGCTGTTTGGGGTTTTAGGCTGGGTGTCTGTACAGCACTTCGAGATATTAGCTGATGTACGAAGGGCTATATAAAATAAAATTGATTGATTGATTGATATGTGCTGTATGATATCAGATACTGGCAGACAGTAGTATGATACGTGCTGTATGATATCAGATACTGGCAGACAGTAGTATGATACGTGCTGTAGGATATCAGATACTGGCAGACAGTAGTATGATACGTGCTGTATGATATCAGATACTGTCAGACAGTAGTATGATACGTGCTGTAGGATATCAGATACTGGCAGCAGTAGTATGATACGTGCTGTAGGATATCAGATACTGGCAGCAGTAGTATGATACGTGCTGTAGGATATCAGATACTGGCAGACAGTAGTCTGATACGTGCTGTAGGATATCAGATACTGGCAGCAGTAGTATGATACCTGCTGTAGGATATCAGATACTGGCAGACAGTAGTCTGATACGTGCTGTAGGATATCAGATACTGTCAGCAGTAGTATGATATGTGCTGTAGGATATCAGATACTGGCAGACAGTAATCTGATACGTGCTGTATGATATCAGATACTGGCAGCAGTAGTATGATACTTGCTGTAGGATATCAGATACTGGCAGCAGTAGTATGATACGTGCTGTAGGATATCAGATACTGGCAGCAGTAGTCTGATACGTGCTGTAGGATATCAGATACTGGCAGCAGTAGTCTGATACGTGCTGTAGGATATCAGATACTGGCAGACAGTAGTCTGATACGTGCTGTAGGATATCAGGTACTGGCAGACAGTAGTATGATACGTGCTGTAGGATATCAGATACTGGCAGACAGTAGTCTTGATACTTGCTATATGATATCAGATACTGGCAGCAGTAGTATGATACGTGCTGTAGGATATCAGGTACTGGCAGACAGTAGTCTGATACGTGCTGTAGGATATCAGATACTGGCAGACAGTAGTCTGATACGTGCTGTAGGATATCAGGTACTGGCAGACAGTAGTATGATACGTGCTGTAGGATATCAGATACTGGCAGACAGTAGTCTTGATACTTGCTATATGATATCAGATACTGGCAGCAGTAGTATGCTACTTGCTGTAGGATATCAGATACTGGCAGCAGTAGTATGATACATGCTGTAGGATATCAGATACTGGCAGCAGTAGTATGATATGTGCTGTAGGATATCAGATACTGGCAGCAGTAGTTTGATACGTGCTGTAGGATATCAGATACTGGCAGCAGTAGTATGATACTTGCTGTAGGATATCAGATACTGTCAGCAGTAATTTATGTAAATCATGAGGCAACAAAACAGAGATCAAATTAAGATCCTACATCTTTTGAAGCATGTCTCCACAGGTTAGCCACCATTTTAAATCCTGATTGAAGTCCACACTAAATCACCATTCAGTTCCAGCTATAGCAGCGGGCTCTCGGAGGGGGTGGGTGGGGGGGTTAAAGTCTTTACTGCTAATAAAAACCAACATGGAGCTCATATAGACTCTGGTTCCTGGAATGTACCTAGAGTAGAGTAGAGTTGAGGGACCTACAGGGAAGAAGCTATAGACAGGCTCAGTGATGTGATATCCACAGGGAGACTGTAAATAGCAGAGACAGACAGATGCGGTGTACGGGCAGACCAGACCGGATCCAACATCACGTGGCGCTCCAAAGGGTATAAGGATCAGGCTTAACTACTGTTACAGATGACGTATCACCTACTACTGTGTGACTGTGTGTGTGTGTCCGTTATACTGTTACAGGTGAAGCGGATCATCTACAGGACTGTACTGTCCTTCAGTATACCAGGAGAAGACTTTGACTACCGTTTCATCATTACAAAACCTACGGATCATGTCCTTTAGTACATTATAAAAGCAAACTAGGTCCAACATCACGTGGGAGTGACTACCGTAACAGTTTGTCCACAGCCTGAGGGGATAAGAGTTTGACTACCGTAACATATGGCAGTTTGACTACCATAACATATGGGAGTTTGACTACCGTAACATATGGGAGTTTGACTACTGTAACATATGGGAGTTTGACTACTGTAACATATGGGAGTTTGACTACCTTAACATATGGGAGTTTGACTACTGTAACATATGGGAGTTTGACTACCTTAACATATGGGAGTTTGACTACTGTAACATATGGGAGTTTGACTACCTTAACATATGGGAGTTTGACTACCGTAACATATGGGAGTTTGACTACCGTAACATATGGGAGTTTGACTACCTTAACTTATGGGAGTTTGACTACCTTAACTTATGGGAGTTTGACTACCGTAACATATGGCAGTTTGACTACTGTAACATATGGGAGTTTGACTACTGTAACATATGGCAGTTTGACTACCGTAACATATGGGAGTTTGACTACCTTAACATATGGCAGTTTGACTACTGTAACATATGGCAGTTTGACTACTGTAACATATGGGAGTTTGACTACCGTAACATATGGCAGTTTGACTACCGTAACATATGGGAGTTTGACTACCGTAACATATGGGAGTTTGACTACTGTAACATATGGGAGTTTGACTACCGTAACATATGGGAGTTTGACTACCGTAACATATGGGAGTTTGACTACCGTAACATATGGGAGTTTGACTACCGTAACATATGGGAGTTTGACTACTGTAACATATGGGAGTTTGACTACCGTAACATATGGGAGTTTGACTACCGTAACATATGGGAGTTTGACTACCGTAACATATGGGAGTTTGACTACTGTAACATATGGGAGTTTGACTACCGTAACATATGGGAGTTTGACTACTGTAACATATGGGAGTTTGACAACCGTAACATATGGGAGTTTGACTACCGTAACATATGGGAGTTTGACTACCGTAACATATGGGAGTTTGACTACCGTAACATATGGGAGTTTGACTACCGTAACATATCGGAGTTTGACTACCGTAACATATCGGAGTTTGACTACCTTAACATATGGGAGTTTGACTACTGTAACATATGGGAGTTTGACTACCGTAACATATGGGAGTTTGACTACTGTAACATATGGGAGTTTGACTACCGTAACATATGGGAGTTTGACTACCGTAACATATGGGAGTTTGACTACCGTAACATATGGGAGTTTGACTACCGTAACATATGGGAGTTTGACTACTGTAACATATGGGAGTTTGACTACCTTAACATATGGGAGTTTGACTACTGTAACATATGGGAGTTTGACTACCGTAACATATGGGAGTTTGACTACCGTAACATATGGGAGTTTGACTACCTTAACATATGGGAGTTTGACTACTGTAACATATGGGAGTTTGACTACCGTAACATATGGGAGTTTGACTACCGTAACATATGGGAGTTTGACTACCGTAACATATGGGAGTTTGACTACCTTAACATATGGGAGTTTGACTACTGTAACATATGGGAGTTTGACTACCATAACATATGGGAGTTTGACTACCTTAACATATGGGAGTTTGACTACTGTAACATATGGGAGTTTGACTACCGTAACATATGGGAGTTTGACTACCGTAACATATGGGAGTTTGACTACCGTAACATATGGGAGTTTGACTACCGTAACATATGGGAGTTTGACTACCTTAACATATGGGAGTTTGACTACTGTAACATATGGGAGTTTGACTACCGTAACATATGGGAGTTTGACTACCTTAACATATGGGAGTTTGACTACCGTAACATATGGGAGTTTGACTACCTTAACATATGGGAGTTTGACTACCTTAACATATGGGAGTTTGACTACCTTAACATATGGGAGTTTGACTACCTTAACTTATGGGAGTTTGACTACCTTAACTTATGGGAGTTTGACTACCTTAACTTATGGGAGTTTGACTACTGTAACATATGGGAGTTTGACTACCGTAACATATGGGAGTTTGACTACCGTAACATATGGGAGTTTGACTACCTTAACATATGGGAGTTTGACTACTGTAACATATGGGAGTTTGACTACCGTAACATATGGGAGTTTGACTACCTTAACATATGGGAGTTTGACTACCGTAACATATGGGAGTTTGACTACCTTAACATATGGGAGTTTGACTACCTTAACATATGGGAGTTTGACTACCTTAACTTATGGGAGTTTGACTACCTTAACTTATGGGAGTTTGACTACTGTAACATATGGGAGTTTGACTACCGTAACATATGGGAGTTTGACTACCTTAACTTATGGGAGTTTGACTACCTTAACATATGGGAGTTTGACTACCGTAACATATGGGAGTTTGACTACCTTAACTTATGGGAGTTTGACTGCCTTAACTTATGGGAGTTTGACAACTGTAACATATGGGAGTTTGACTACCGTAACATATGGGAGTTTGACTACCGTAACATATGGGAGTTTGACTACCGTAACATATGGGAGTTTGACTACCATAACATATGGGAGTTTGACTACCATAATACCATAACATATGGGAGTTTGACTACCTTAACATATGGGAGTTTGACTACCATAACATATGGGATTTTGACTACCTTAACATATGGCAGTTTGACTACCGTAACATATGGGAGTTTGACTACCATAACATATGGGATTTTGACTACCTTAACATATGGCAGTTTGACTACCGTAACATATGGGAGTTTGACTACCGTAACATATGGCAGTTTGACTACCGTAACATATGGGAGTTTGACTACCGTAACATATGGGAGTTTGACTACCGTAACATATGGCAGTTTGACTACCGTAACATATGGGAGTTTGACTACCTTAACATATGGCAGTTTGACTACCTTAACATATGGGAGTTTGACTACCGTAACATATGGCAGTTTGACTACCGTAACATATGGGAGTTTGACTACCGTAACATATGGCAGTTTGACTACCGTAACATATGGGAGTTTGACTACCTTAACATATGGGAGTTTGACTACCTTAACATATGGGAGTTTGACTACTGTAACATATGGGAGTTTGACTACTGTAACATATGGGAGTTTGACTACTGTAACATATGGGAGTTTGACTACTGTAACATATGGCAGTTTGACTACCGTAACATATGGGAGTTTGACTACTGTAACATATGGGAGTTTGACTACCGTAACATATGGGAGTTTGACTACCTTAACATATGGGAGTTTGACTACTGTAACATATGGGAGTTTGACTACCTTAACATATGGGAGTTTGACTACTGTAACATATGGGAGTTTGACTACTGTAACATATGGGAGTTTGACTACTGTAACATATGGGAGTTTGACTACCGTAACATATGGGAGTTTGACTACCTTAACATATGGGAGTTTGACAACCGTAACATATGGGAGTTTGACTACCGTAACATATGGGAGTTTGACAACCGTAACATATGTGAGTTTGACTACTGTAACATATGGGAGTTTGACTACCGTAACAGATGGGAGTTTGACTACCGTAACATATGGGAGTTTGACTACTGTAACATATGGGAGTTTGACTACTGTAACATATGGGAGTTTGACTACCGTAACAGATGGGAGTTTGACTACCGTAACATATGGGAGTTTGACTACCTTAACAGATGGGAGTTTGACAACCGTAACATATGGGAGTTTGACTACCGTAACATATGGGAGTTTGACTACCGTAACATATGGGAGTTTGACTACTGTAACATATGGGAGTTTGACTACCGTAACAGATGGGAGTTTGACTACCGTAACATATGGGAGTTTGACTACCGTAACATATGGGAGTTTGACTACCTTAACATATGGGAGTTTGACTACCGTAACAGATGGGAGTTTGACTACCTTAACATATGGGAGTTTGACTACCGTAACATATGGCAGTTTGACTACCGTAACATATGGGAGTTTGACTACCGTAACATATGGGAGTTTGACTACCGTAACATATGGGAGTTTGACTACTGTAACATATGGGAGTTTGACTACCGTAACATATGGGAGTTTGACTACCGTAACATATGGGAGTTTGACTACCGTAACATATGGGAGTTTGACTACCGTAACATATGGGAGTTTGACTACCGTAACATATGGGAGTTTGACTACCGTAACATATGGCAGTTTGACTACCGTAACATATGGCAGTTTGACTACCGTAACATATGGGAGTTTGACTACTGTAACATATGGCAGTTTGACTACCGTAACATATGGGAGTTTGACTACTGTAACATATGGGAGTTTGACTACCGTAACATATGGGAGTTTGACTACTGTAACATATGGGAGTTTGACTACCGTAACATATGGGAGTTTGACTACCGTAACATATGGGAGTTTGACTACTGTAACATATGGGAGTTTGACTACCGTAACATATGGGAGTTTGACTACCGTAACATATGGGAGTTTGACTACCGTAACATATGGCAGTTTGACTACCGTAACATATGTGAGTTTGACTACCGTAACATATGGGAGTTTGACTACTGTAACATATGGCAGTTTGACTACCGTAACATATGGGAGTTTGACTACCGTAACATATGGCAGTTTGACTACTGTAACATATGGCAGTTTGACTACCGTAACATATGGGAGTTTGACTACCGTAACATATGGCAGTTTGACTACCGTAACATATGGGAGTTTGACTACCGTAACATATGGGAGTTTGACTACCGTAACATATGGGAGTTTGACTACCGTAACATATGGGAGTTTGACTACCTTACCATATGGGAGTTTGACTACCTTAACATATGGGAGTTTGACTACCGTAACATATGGCAGTTTGACTACCGTAACATATGGGAGTTTGACTACCGTAACATATGGGAGTTTGACTACTGTAACATATGGGAGTTTGACTACCGTAACATATGGCAGTTTGACTACCGTAACATATGGGAGTTTGACTACCTTAACATATGGCAGTTTGACTACCGTAACATATGGGAGTTTGACTACCGTAACATATGGGAGTTTGACTACCGTAACATATGGCAGTTTGACTACCGTAACATATGGGAGTTTGACTACCGTAACATATGGCAGTTTGACTACCGTAACATATGGGAGTTTGACTACCGTAACATATGGGAGTTTGACTACCGTAACATATGGGAGTTTGACTACCTTACCATATGGGAGTTTGACTACCTTAACATATGGGAGTTTGACTACCGTAACATATGGCAGTTTGACTACCGTAACATATGGGAGTTTGACTACCGTAACATATGGGAGTTTGACTACCGTAACATATGGCAGTTTGACTACCGTAACATATGGGAGTTTGACTACCGTAACATATGGCAGTTTGACTACCGTAACATATGGGAGTTTGACTACCGTAACATATGGGAGTTTGACTACTGTAACATATGGGAGTTTGACTACCGTAACATATGGGAGTTTGACTACCGTAACATATGGGAGTTTGACTACCGTAACATATGGGAGTTTGACTACCGTAACATATGGGAGTTTGACTACCGTAACATATGGGAGTTTGACTACTGTAACATATGGGAGTTTGACTACCGTAACATATGGGAGTTTGACTACCGTAACATATGGGAGTTTGACTACTGTAACATATGGGAGTTTGACAACCGTAACATATGGGAGTTTGACTACCGTAACATATGGGAGTTTGACTACCGTAACATATGGGAGTTTGACTACTGTAACATATGGGAGTTTGACTACCGTAACATATGGGAGTTTGACTACCGTAACATATGGGAGTTTGACTACTGTAACATATGCAGCAGATCGCTTACTGTCTGTTAAGAAATTATACATGTATTGTGAATCATTCAAATACTCTCCAACTTTCAGACAATAGAGGAAGGAGAGGAAGAGTTCAGAGGACACTGTGTCCATGTTAGGACAGTGTCACTCTGACTCTAAAGGACACAACTTCCTTGGAAATACGACTCTGTCCTAATATGGACAACGTAGAGATGGGATTCTATCATGACATCAGGGCTTATTGGTAACTCATATATCTAAATCATCTGTTCACACAACTGCTTTAGGAGGGACAATTCTAGGTAAAGTGTATTTCTTATTGACCTATTCAGGTATGTCGGTCTATACGAGCTACGTATGGATTGGAGAGATAGACCACTGAGCCCTGTCCTTGAAGTGATAGTCCGTTGGTCTAACTCCCACTGAAATATGATGAGTCACATTTCTGTTTTAAAAGAGCACAGAGGTCAGACAGTTCAAGACCATTTTTCCCAATCCATTCCTTGAGTTCCCGACGGGCTTAATGATTAGTGAATTAGTTGAATCATGTGTGCTAACTCTGGACTAGAGCAAAACATTACATTCCTGGAGGTACTCAAGGAAGGGATTGGGAAACACCGGTTTAGCCCCATGTTTGCTCAAATGGTGGGTCAAGAATGACCAACTATTGGGTTGTGGCCGATCCTTTTTTGGTCGTATACTAAGACCCGGGTCCACGTGTAGAAAATAGCCTACTGGTTTGGTTTACTTGGTGGGTCACGGAACATTTTTTCCCAAGAGGCTCTAGAAGGTCATTACACCAACACGCCTGGGAACCTCCGGTCTAGCTGGAGATCCTTCATTCACTGTATATCTCTAAGAGGCTGAGTCATCAGTCCGGATTGTAAAAGCCCCCTGCGAAACAGAACCAGTCACAGACAGCTAAATATGATGCGTTTAGGGGGGCATCTGTGACACGCTTTGGAATTTCTGTTATGCGTTGGCAACAAACGTTAAACATGATTAAAAGTTTTCCACATAAGTTAAACGCCATTGAATTGTGGATACATCCTTAGTTCCATACATGGCAATTAAGTCTGTTGACTATGGAGCAACATGTATTCACATCATTTTGAGGTAACCGCTGTAAAGACGTGATCTATGACGCCTGGATCTGACTGCCAGCAGTACAGAGTGCGCTTGACTGATGTTCAAGACATGCACAGTAGTAAATAAAGTGACATATCCTTAAAGGTGACTGGAGGGTATCCGTTTCAATAAAGAAAGCACAGAGGGGCTGAGTCAGAGAGAGAGAGAGATAGAGAGATAGGGAGACAGAGAGATAGGGAGGTAGAGAGATAAAGAGATAGGGAAGGGGAGAAGAGGATGCATAGGGAGAGAAGGAGGGGAAAGGGGTGAGGGGTTACTAACTGACTCATGGTGAAAGACAGAAGGAAAGGAAAGGAGGGAGGGTAAAAGAAGAGGAGAGGAAAGGAAGGAAGGTAAAAGAGGAGAAGGAGAGGGAAGGAGGGAGGGTAAAAGAGGAGTTGGAGAGGAAAGGAGGGAAGGTAAAAGAGGAGAAGGAGAGGAAAGGAGGGATGGTAAAAGAGGAGAAGGAGAGAGAAGGAGGGAAGGTGAAAGAGGAGAAGGAGAGAGAAGGAGGGAAGGTGAAAGAGGAGGAGAGGGAAGGAGGGAGGGTAAAAGAGGAGAAGAAGAGGGAAGGAGGGAGGGTAAAAGAGGAGAAGGAGAGGGAAGGAGGGAAGGTTAAAGAAGAGAAGGAGAGGGAAGGAGGGAGGGTAAAAGAGGAGAAGGAGAGAGAAGGAGGGAAGGTAAAAGAGGAGAAGGAGAGGGATGGAGGGAGGGTGAAATAGGAGAAGGAGAGGGAAGGAGGGAAGGTTAAAGAGGAGGAGAGGGAAGGAGGGAGGGGTTACTAGCTGACTCATGGTGAAAGACAGAAGAAGAGGGTTATAGGGAGGTGGGATTGATGGATGGATAGAAGAATAGAGGAAGAAACTAGGAAAGTCTACTGTAGTCTGGTTGAGTTCTTCAATAAACAACTGCAGGATGCCAGCACTGACAGACAGATAAATGACCTCAGAAGCCCAGGAGTCCAGAAGGCCCCTCCCAGGGACTGTACTGTACTGGATGTGAACAGACAGACAACAAGGTTTGTTCCAGATCCTTTGGGTACAACGCCGTCTCCGCTCTGCGACTTCCCGTTTGGAGCAGCTAGCATAAGCATTCTGTTGGATCTGAAGGAGTGTAGGGAGGGAGATAGGGCGGGAGGAAGAGAGGGAGGGAGAGAGGGAGAGAGAGAGAGGGAGATGTAGAGGGAGAGAGGGAGGGAAGGGAGAGAGGGAGGGAGGGATCAATTACATAACAAGGCTTGGCAGAGATAGCCACACTAGGGGGCAGGGAGTGTGTGTGTCTGTGTTTGTCTGTGTGTGTTTGTGTGCTTGTGCGGGTCTTTGTGCCTGTGTGTGTACATGTAAGACTCTGTTGTGTCAGCTAATGGTCCACGGAATGCCCGGAATGCCTCAGAGAGTGGAGGTCCAGGAGGTCGCCATAGGAACAGAACACACTGGGGTCTGTCTGGTTGGTGGAAGGTTCTGAGCTCTAACAAAGTGGCCATTGTTTCCCCTGTCAGTGGTCCTTACATCCTTCCTCAATACAACATACACACGTTTGCTTTTAGGAACAAATTGTTTTTGTTTTGGGGTCAGAGGCTTGTGCCAGCAGATCATCCCTGAGGGCAGCCAGCCATAGAGTGATAGGTCTAATGATATCATATTAGTGATAGGTCTAATGATATCATATTAGTGATAGGTCTAATGATATCATATTAGTGATAGGTCTAATGATATCATATTAGTGATAGGTCTAATGATATCATATTAGTGATAGGTCTAATGATATCATATTAGTGATAGGTCTAATGATATCATATTAGTGATAGGTCTAATGATATCATATTAGTGATAGGTCTAATGATATCATATTAGTGATAGGTCTAATGATATCATATTAGTGATAGGTCTAATGATATCATATTAGTGATAGGTCTAATGATATCATATTAGTGATAGGTCTAATGATATCATATTAGTGATAGGTCTAATGATATCATATTAGTGATAGGTCTAATGATATCATATTAGTGATCATCAGGAACACAGGAAAAACACCAGGAGATATATTGCGTGACTTCAAAACAGTGTGCGTGTGTGTGTGTGTGTGTGCGTGTGTGCGTGTGTGTGTGTGTGTGCGTGCGTGTGTGTGTGTGTGCGTGCGTGTGTGTGCGTGTGTGTGCGTGTGTGCGTGCGTGTGTGTGTGTGCGTGCGTGTGTGTGTGTGTGCGTGCGTGCGTGCGTGCGTGTGCGTGTGCGTGCGTGTGTGTGAAACTAGACGATCTGTGAGATATTAGTGCATGAAAAATCATGCAGGAAAAATTGATTAATTGATTAATTGTTCCAAGCTGTTGGTTTCTTTCTCCCACAGTTTTAATCTGTCACAGTTTGTATTAATACTGATGGAGTGTCTTAAATATGGCTACTCAATATGATTTAGAGAGAGAATGAGAGAGAGAGAGAGAATAGAGCGAGAGAGAGAGAAAGAGAGAGAGAGAGAGAGAGAGAGAGAGAGAGAGAGAGAGAGAGAGAGAGAGAGAGAGAGAGAGAGAGAGAGAGGTATAAAAAGACAAAGAAACAATATTTTCTACCAGTTCTGCACAAAGTAATAATTGACCATTTATCCCATGTAAAGGGTGGCAGGCAGCCTGGTGGTTAAGAGCGTTGTGTGATAGTATCAGAAATGTCGCTGGTTCAACTCCCTGAGCTGACTAGGTGAAAAATCTGTCAATGTGCCCTCAATTGCTGCTATAAATTGTTCTGGATAAGGGCATCGACTGAAATGGAAACGGTTGGCATGAGATTAACCACAACCGTCTGTATTGACAAAAGCTTTAGTGCAAACTGAGTACACTGGCATTGTCCCAAATTGCGCCCTTACTGCCCACATAATACATGGGCCCTGGTCAAAGTAGCTTACCGCATAGGACAAACCACTGTATGGGTGGCGGACTTGTCTACTGCTAAGAACCCAACAAATAGAGAACTGAATGTTTTGTGCAGTTAATCAAAATGGTGTGTCTAACTAATGGAAAATCCTTGACGTCCGTGCAACTGACATTTCTGGCTTGCGTGCTAATTCCTCGGACGCACGTCACACCTCTCCTCAGCTCCTCATCTGTAAGCAGTTAGAGCCTGTCTCTCTGTGTGGTGGATTACAGCCTGTCTCTCTGTGTGGTGGATTACAGCCTGTCTCTCTGTGTGGCGGATTACAGCCTGTCTCTCTGTGTGGTGGATTACAGCCTGTCTCTCTGTGTGGTGGATTAGAGCCTCTCTCTGTGTGGTGGATTACAGCCTGTCTCTCTGTGTGGTGGATTAGAGCCTGTCTCTCTGTGTGGTGGATTAGAGCCTGTCTCTCTGTGTGGTGGATTAGAGCCTGTCTCTCTGTGTGGTGGATTAGAGCCTGTCTCTCTGTGTGGTGGATTACAGCCTGTCTCTCTGTGTGGTGGATTACAGCCTGTCTCTCTGTGTGGTGGATTACAGCCTGTCTCTCTGTGTGGTGGATTACAGCCTGTCTCTCTGTGTGGTGGATTACAGCCTGTCTCTCTGTGTGGTGGATTACAGCCTGTCTCTCTGTGTGGTGGATTAGAGCCTGTCTCTCTGTGTGGTGGATTAGAGCCTGTCTCTCTGTGTGGTGGATTAGAGCCTGTCTCTCTGTGTGGTGGATTACAGCCTGTTTCTCTGTGTGGTGGATTAGAGCCTGTCTCTCTGTGTGGTGGATTAGAGCCTGTCTCTCTGTGTGGTGGATTAGAGCCTGTCTCTCTGTGTGGTGGATTAGAGCCTGTCTCTCTGTGTGGTGGATTAGAGCCTGTCTCTCTGTGTGGTGGATTGGAGCCTGTCTCTCTGTGTGGTGGATTAGAGCCTCTCTCTGTGTGGTGGATTAGAGCCTGTCTCTGTGTGGTGGATTAGAGCCTCTCTCTGTGTGGTGGATTAGAGCCTGTCTCTCTGTGTGGTGGATTAGAACCTGTCTCTCTGTGTGGTGGATTAGAGCCTGTCTCTCTGTGTGGTGGATTACAGCCTGTCTCTCTGTGTGGTGGATTAGAGCCTGTCTCTCTGTGTGGTGGATTAGAGCCTGTCTCTCTGTGTGGTGGATTAGAGCCTGTCTCTCTGTGTGGTGGATTAGAGCCTGTCTCTCTGTGTGGTGGATTAGAGCCTGTCTCTCTGTGTGGTGGATTAGAGCCTGTCTCTCTGTGTGGTGGATTAGAGCCTGTCTCTCTGTGTGGTGGATTAGAGCCTGTCTCTGTGTGGTGGATTAGAGCCTCTCTCTGTGTGGTGGATTAGAGCCTGTCTCTCTGTGTGGTGGATTAGAACCTGTCTCTCTGTGTGGTGGATTAGAGCCTGTCTCTCTGTGTGGTGGATTACAGCCTGTCTCTCTGTGTGGTGGATTAGAGCCTGTCTCTCTGTGTGGTGGATTAGAGCCTGTCTCTCTGTGTGGTGGATTACAGCCTGTCTCTCTGTGTGGTGGATTAGAGCCTGTCTCTCTGTGTGGTGGATTAGAGCCTGTCTCTCTGTGTGGTGGATTAGAGCCTGTCTCTCTGTGTGGTGGAGGGGAATTAAAACTACACTTTCCTGCTGATGTTGGTGCATATTGATTTGATTGAAGGACTTTTTGTGTTGGTGGAATGAACTGTCTTTGGATTGGTTGACTACTGATTCTGGTCTAAATTGGTGTTATTGGTGATCTAGTCTGGTTCTAACCCGGCTGTCTGGCAGCTGACATAAAGGCAAAGAGGAAACCAAGAGTGTACCACAGAGATGTGTGGGCTATGAACATTTAACCAAACCATAGGCCTTGAGACGGGTTATTGGGAAACTGTAGGGCGACAGGTAGCCTAGAGGTTAAGAGCTTTGGTCCAGTAACTGAAAGGTTTTGCATCCCCGAGCCGACTAGGTGAAAAATATGTCGACGTGCCCTTGAGCAAGGCACTTAACCCTAATAGCTCTCAGGTCGCTGTCAGTAATGGCTGATCCCTGGTGGTGACTCCACTCTCTGAGGGTGCAAAAAAAATAGTTTCCAATGCATATAATATACTTTGACATGTGTGAAACAGGACAAATGTAAGCACCCACCTGATTAATATAATTTACACTTAATACTGTCTGGTTTAAGTGAAGCGTATGACTCAGTAGACGTATTTAACAGGCCTGTCATCCATAAAACCTGTTCCTTCAGCTCGGCGGTGCTGCTGTGGTTCCTATGGAGTAATGTCCCAGACCGACTCCCCGTCATCCATGACAAGCTTCCTGGTAATTTATTTGACACATGTTCCATCCACCCGAAAAGATCTACAGATGCACCATTGAGAGCATCCTGACTGGTTGCATCACCGCTTGTTATGGCAACTGCTCGGCATCCGACCGCAAGGCGCTACAGAGGGTAATGCATTAGGGCCCAGTACGACACTGGGGCCAAGCTTCCTGCCATCCAGGACCTCTATATCAGGTGGTGTCAGAGGAAGGCCCTAAAAATTGTCAAAGACTCCTGCCACCCTAGTCGTAGACTGTTCTCTCTGCCTCAGCACGGCAAGTGGTATCGATGCACCACTTCTGGAACCAAAGGATTCCTTAGCAGTTAGTCAAATGGCTACCTGGAATATTTGCACTGACCCCTTATTTTAATTTGTATTTATTTAAAAATGTTCCCACTGACTCTCTTGGTAGGATGGCCCCCTAAACATACTGTATCTACCTCCATCACTCCACTATCCCTGTACATTGTTAATATGGTACTGACCCTGTATATAGTCACCTTACCCCTATACATATCTACCTCCATCACTCCAGTATCCCTGTACATTGTTAATATGGTACTGGAACTGACCCTGTATATAGTCACCTTACCCCTATACATATCTACCTCCACCACTCCAGTATCCCTGTACATTGTTAATATGGTACTGACCCTGTATATAGTATGATTACCCCGATACATATCTACCTCCATCACTCCACTATCCCTGTACATTGTTAATATGGTACTGACCCTGTATATAGTATGATTACCCCTATACATATCTACCTCCATCACTCCAGTATCCCTGTACATTGTTAATATGGTACTGACCCTGTATATAGTATGATTACCCCTATACATATCTACCTCCATCACTCCAGTATCCCTGTACATTGTTAATATGGTACTGGAACTGACCCTGTATATAGTCACCTTACCCCTATACATATCTACCTCCATCACTCCAGTATCCCTGTACATTGTTAATATGGTACTGGAACTGACCCTGTATATAGTCACCTTACCCCTATACATATCTACCTCCATCACTCCAGTATCCCTGTACATTGTTAATATGGTACTGACCCTGTATATAGTCACCTTACCCCTATACATATCTACCTCCATCACTCCAGTATCCCTGTACATTGTTAATATGGTACTGGAACTGACCCTGTATATAGTCACCTTACCCCTATACATATCTACCTCCATCACTCCAGTATCCCTGCACATTGTTAATATGGTACTGACCCTGTATATAGTCACCTTACCCCTATACATATCTACCTCCATCACTCCAGTATCCCTGTACATTGTTAATATGGTACTGACCCTGTATATAGTCACCTTACCCCTATACATATCTACCTCCATCACTCCAGTATCCCTGTACATTGTTAATATGGTACTGGAACTGACCCTGTATATAGTCACCTTACCCCTATACATATCTACCTCCATCACTCCAGTATCCCTGTACATTGTTAATATGGTACTGACCCTGTATATAGTCACCTTACCCCTATACATATCTACCTCCATCACTCCAGTATCCCTGTACATTGTTAATATGGTACTGACCCTGTATATAGTATGATTACCCCTATACATATCTACCTCCATCACTCCAGTATCCCTGTACATTGTTAATATGGTACTGACCCTGTATATAATATGATTACCCCTATACATATCTACCTCCATCACTCCAGTATCCCTGTACATTGTTAATATGGTACTGGAACTGACCCTGTATATAGTCACGCTTACCCCTATACATATCTACCTCCATCACTCCAGTATCCCTGTACATTGTTAATATGGTACTGGAACTGACCCTGTATATAGTCACCTTACCCCTATACATATCTACCTCCATCACTCCAGTATCCCTGTACATTGTTAATATGGTACTGGAACTGACCCTGTATATAGTCACCTTACCCCTATACATATCTACCTCCATCACTCCAGTATCCCTGTACATTGTTAATATGGTACTGACCCTGTATATAGTATGATTACCCCTATACATATCTACCTCCATCACTCCAGTATCCCTGTACATTGTTAATATGGTACTGACCCTGTATATAGTATGATTACCCCTATACATATCTACCTCCATCACTCCAGTATCCCTGTACATTGTTAATATGGTACTGACCCTGTATATAATATGATTACCCCTATACATATCTACCTCCATCACTCCAGTATCCCTGTACATTGTTAATATGGTACTGGAACTGACCCTGTATATAGTCACCTTACCCCTATACATATCTACCTCCATCACTCCAGTATCCCTGTACATTGTTAATATGGTACTGACCCTGTATATAGTCACCTTACCCCTATACATATCTACCTCCATCACTCCAGTATCCCTGTACATTGTTAATATGGTACTGACCCTGTATATAGTCACCTTACCCCTATACATATCTACCTCCATCACTCCAGTATCCCTGTACATTGTTAATATGGTACTGACCCTGTATATTCTCTGCTTACTTACTTACTGTGTTCTTCATATTTCTTCTTATTTATTATTACTTATTTTTTGTTCTTCTTCTGATATTACATTGTTATTGATTATTGCGTTGTTGGGTTTGCAAGAAAAGCAGCATGTCACTGTACTTGTGCTTGCAAAGGTTCGACTCACTGGACTAACCCCCCCCCCCCCCCCCCCCCCCACACACACACACACACACACACACACACACACACACACACACACACACACACACACACACACACACACACACACACACACACACACACACTCCTTCATACTCTTCCCATATGCTGCTGCTATATTCTCTGTGTATGATACATAGTAACTTTACCTACAATTACCTCGTCTACCTCACACCCCCGGCACATTGACTCGGTACCGGTACTCCTTGTACGTAGCCTCGCTAATGTTATTTTTATTGTGTTACTATTTTTCCTTTCGTTAATTTAGCAAATATTTCTTACTTACTTTTTTTTTTACATTTTTTATCTCTGCATTGTTGGTTAAGAGCTTGTAAGTAAGAATTTTCATGGTAAGGTTTACACCTGCTGTATTTTTGCACATGTGACAAATCAAATTTGATTTGATTTAATCTCCACCTCTCTCCCCTGGCAGGTCTACACCATAGAAATACAATTACTATGTAATGTACAGTATTTCATATAGCACGATTACATATAGTATTATTGCATTTAAGAGTAATTCTATGTCTTTGTTCGTCACCCCCCCCCCCCCTCACCTCCTCACCACCTCCACGGACATTGAATTGGATAAATCAGCACAATGTTAACTCAACACGATGAATATTGCACTTTAAAAAAGGGGCCTGTGTTACACTGTGACAAAATGTGTACTTGATTGTGTTCTAATAGCAGCACTTGTAAGCATGCCGATCTACAGACTTGGTGTTTTGCCCAATTATCAAACTGTTCTGTTTGTTCCACTGTAATAGAAAACAAGAGTTGACCTGATAGAGTTTCAGTCCTTATTAACCCTGCACCTTTAAGAGTTGGTTTTCGATGGGATGAATTCAGAATTACACTGCCTATACACAGTCTACACCCATTGGAACAATTTTTTTTCACATTTTGCTGCTTTAAAATTAAACATAAAATGGGATCAAATTAGATTGTTTTCTAGATTTCTACACAACTTCCTCCACATTTTCAAAGTGAAAGAAAACATATTCTAGCTAATTTTCCAAATTAAGAATAAATGAAATATTTGCTGTATTTTTAAGTGTTGTGGTGGCAGCATCATGTTATGGGTATGCTTGTCATCGGCAGGGGAGAACCCACCTCAGTTTTCTGAAAACCTACAGTAACCCATGGACCCATGGAGACAAATGGGCAAATGTTTTATGCCAAAGACACACCAGAATGGCTTTCTAAGAGGCGTTGAGTGTTCCTGAGTGGTCTAGTCTCAGTCCTGACTTAAATGTGATTGAAAATCAGAGACAAGGTTTGAATAGTGCTGTCCATCAATGATTCCCAACCAAATTCAAATTTGTAATTTTTGACAAATCCAATGGATATATATATATTTTTTATTTCACCTTTATTTAACCAGGTAGGCTAGTTGAGAACAAGTTCTCATTTGCAACTGCGACCTGGCCAAGATAAAGCATAGCAATTCGACACAGAGTTACACATGGAATAAACAAAACATACAGTCAATAATACAGTAGAAAAATAAGTCTATATACAATGTGAGCAAATGAGGTGAGATAAGGGAGGTAAAGGCAAAAAAAGGCCATGGTGGCGAGGTAAATACAATATAGCAAGTAAAACACTGGAATCGTAGATTTGCAGTGGAAGAATGTGCAAAGTAGAAATAGAAATAATGGGGTGCAAAGGAGCAAAATAAAAATAAAATAAAAATAAAGAAGGGGAAGAGGTAGTTGTTTGGGCTAAATTATAGATGGGCTATATACAGGTGCAGTAATCTGTGAGCTGCTCTGACAGCTGGTGCTTAAAGCTAGTGAGGGAGATAAGTGTTTATATACAGTGCCTTCGGAAAGTATTCAGAACCGGTCAGGATTTGGCCAGGATTGTTCAGGTTTTGGTCACTAGATGCCCCCATTGCGCCTTTTGAACCTTTTGTTTTTCCCCTTGTTCTAGTAATTATTTGCACCTGTGCCTCATTTCCTTGTAGGTATTTAAACCCTTAGTGTTCCTTAGTTCTTTGCTCTGTGTTTGTATGTTAGCACCCAGCCCCAGCCATGCGGTGAACATATATTTCTCTAGTTGGATTTTCCTGAGGTACTCTGGTTTTGTTCTTTGTTTATTTTTGATTATTCTTTTGAGGTTTGTTTTTCCCTGCTGTTCTTACCACTTTGTGAATTTTCATTGTATCTTGGAGGATAATAATTTTTTCTCTTGGCATTACTTTTGACGTTGTGGATTTATATTTTTTGCCTGAAGATCTTTTACCTTGATTAAACCACCGTCTCTAGTACTGCTGTGTCTGCCTCATCTTCTGGGTTCTGCCGACTATTAGTGACTGTTTCTCACACCGGGTCCTGTCAGAACCCTTGACTTTATTGTTACATTTTGTTACGTTACAGCCGAGTCTTCTAGGCAGAGTTGCAAAGAAAAATATATTTATCTCACACTGGCCAATAAAAATAAAAGATTAAGGTGGGCAAAAGAACAGAGACACTGGACAGAGGAACTCTGCCTAGAAGGCCAGCTTCCCGGAGTCGCCTCCTCACTCTTGACGTTGAGACTGGTGTCTTGTACTATTTAATGAAACTGCCAGTTGAGAACTTGTGGGGTGACTGTTTCTCAACCTAGACACTTTAATGTACTTGTCCTCTTGCTCAGTTGTGCACCAGGGCCTCCCACTTCTATTTCTATTCTGGTTAGAGCCAGTTTGCGCTGTTCTGTGAAGGGAGTAGTACACAGCGTTGGACGAGATCTTCAGTTTCTTGGCAATTTCTCTCATGGAATAACCTTAATTTCTCAGAACAAGGATAGACTGACGAGTTTCGGGAAGGAAGTTCTTTGTTTCTGGCCATTTTGAGCCTGTAATCGAACCCACAAATGCTGATGCTCTAGATACTCAACTAGTCTAAAGAAGGCCCGTTTTATTGCTTCTTCAATCAGAAAAACAGTTTTCAGCTGTGCTAACAAAATTGCAAAATGGTTTTCTAATGATCAATTAGCATTTTAAAATGATAAACTTGGATTAGCTAACACAACGTGCCATTGTAACGCAGGAGTGATGGTTGCTGATAATGGGCCTCTGTATGCCTATGTAGATATTCCATTAAAGAATCAGCCGTTTCCAGCTACAATAGTCATATACAACATTAACAATGTCTACACTGTATTTCTGATCAATTTTATGTTATTTTAATGGACTGGGAGACTAGTCAGGATCGAGGCAAAGATGAACAGAGCAAAGTACAAAGAGATCCTTGATGAAAACCTGCTCCAGTGCTCAGGACCTCAAACTGGGGCGAAGGATCACCTTCCAACAGGACAATGACCCTAAGCACACAGCCAAGACAACGCAGGAGTGGCTTCAGGACAAGTCTCTGAATGTCCTTGAGTGGCCCAGCCAGAGCCCGGACTTGAACCCGATCGAACATCTCTGGAGAGACCTGAAAATAGCTGTGAAGCAACGCTCCCCATCCAACCTGACAGAGCTTGAGAGGATCTGCAGAGAAGAATGGGAGAAACTCCCCAAATACAGGTGTGCCAAGCTTGTAGAGTCATACCCAAGAAGACTTGAGGCTGTAATCGCCAAAGGTGCTTCAACAAAGTACTAAGTAAAGGGTCTGAATGCTTATGTAAAGGTGATATTTCAGTTAATTATTTTTTTTATCCTGTTTTTGCTTTGTCGTTATGGGCTATTTTGTGTAGATTGATGAGAAAAAGCAACAACAATTTAATACATTTTAGAATAAGGCTGGAACCTAACAAAATGTGGAAAAAGTCAAAGGGGTCTGAATACTTTCCAAAGGCACTCTATGTTGTCCTAAGAGTTGTACAAAGATAGTAGAATCTTATTCAAAATGATTCACTGCTGTAATGGCTGCCAAAGGTGCTTCCACCAGCAATTAACTCTGGGGGGCGAAGACACACGCAATCGAGATACCTTAGTTGTTGTTTTATGTGGAGTAGGTTGTGTAGATATGTAGGGATTTTTTTATTTAATCCATTTTTAGATTTAATTTTTAAGATAGCAAAATGTTTTTAAAAAGTTAACTTTTTATAGGCACTGTAAGTCATGTTAATACTGGGTCATGATTACGGTTATTGATAGGAATTTATACTGTCATTGTCATTGTCATCTATGAAGTTATGGAAAAAAATATTTTTCACTCACTTTTATGAAAGCATCTCTCTTGGCTCTAGGCTTTCCACAACAGTCTAGGCCAGTCGGTCGTCCCACACCACCATCTGTTAGAGAGACTAAAAGGGGGAAGGAGGGAGGAAAAAACACAACAATGAAAGAGGAAATTATTCCCAGAATGCTGGCACAGAATGATTTATATGATTCTGACGTTCCATAAAAGAATGCCATTCATCAGTGGTGATATTGATTCACGTTATGGTTCTCCAGAATCATTCCAAATTGCTAACTTATCGGTCTGATACATATAAGTAAATACATGGAAATGTGATGTTAGGGGAAAATACATTCAGAGTTCTATCGTTACTGAATTCTGGAAATGACAGCGTATGTGTCACGTTCCTGACCTGTTTTCTGTTGTTTTGTATGTGTGTGTGGGTCAGGGCGTGAGTTTTGGGTGGGCAGTCTATGTTTGCTGTTTCTATGTTGGTTTTGGGTTGCCTGGTATGGCTCTTAATTAGAGGCAGGTGTTTTGCGTTTTCCTCTAATTGAGAGTCATATTAAGGTAGGTTGTTCTCACTGTTTGTTTGTGGGTGATTGTCTCCTGTGTCAGTGTCTGTATGTTACGCCACACGGGACTGTTCCGGTTTTTGTTAGTTCGTTCGTTTTATGTAGTCTGTTTTCCTGGTTCATGCGTTCTTCACGTTGTATGTAAGTTCGTGTCCAGGTCTGTCTACATTCGTTTATTTGTTTTGTAATTATTCAAGTGTTTGTCGTGTTTTTCCGTTTTGTCTATTAAATCAATATGTATTCACAACCCGCTGCATTTTGGTCAAATCCCTGCTACTCCTCTTCGGATGAGGAGAAGGAGGAAGCCCGTTACAGAACCACCCACCAAACCCGGACCAAGCAGCGTGGCAACAGGCAACGGCGGCAGCAGCAGCAGCAGCGGGAGCTAGCAAGGCAGAGTGGCTGGAAGCCCGAGAGGCTCCCCCAAAAAATTATTGGGGGGGGGCACACGGGGAGTATGGCTGGGTCAAGTGGGAGATTTGAGCCAGTTCCCCGTGCTTACCAGAAGGAGCAGTGGGCTAAATTGAGGTACGAGTCGGAGAATGTGGAGGAGTTATTGGACAGATTGGAGGAAAGTGAAAGGATGGGAGATTATGAGACATTTGATGAGTTGTTGGTGATATTGGGGGAGAGCGAAGAGAGAGAGATGTTGGTTTGGCGTAGCATACACGGTACTCGCCCTGAGGTGTGTGATTACCGTGGAGAGCGGGAGTACGGGCAGACACCGTGTTATGCGGAAGAACGCACGGTGTCCCCAGTACGCGTGCTTAGCCCAGTGCGGGCTATTCCACCTTGCCGCACTGGGAGGGCTAGGTTGGGCATCGAGCCGAGTGCCATGAAGCCGGCCCAACGTATCTGGTCTCCAGTACGTCTCCTCGGGCCGGCGTACATGGCACCAGCCTTACAGGTGGTGTCCCCGGTTCGCCTGCATAGCCCAGTGCGGGCTATTCCACCTCGCCGCACTGGCAGGGCTACGGGGACCATTCAACCTGGTAAGGTTGGGGAGGCTCGGTGCTCAAGAGCACGTGTCCTCCTTTACGGTCCGGTATATCCGGCGCCACCTTCCCGCCCCAGCCTAGTACCACCAGTGCCGACACCACGCACCAGGCTTCCAGTGCATCTCCAGAGCCCTGTTCCTCCTCCACGCACTCTCCCTATGGTGCGTGTCTCCAGCCCAGTGCCTCCAGTTCCGGTACCGCGCACCAGGCTGTCTCTCCGTCTCCTCCCTACAGAACTGCCCGTCTGCCCAGCGGCGCCTGAACTGCCCGTCTGCCCAGCGGCGCCTGAACTGCCCGTCTGCCCAGCGGCACCTGAACTGCCCGTCTGCCCAGCGGCGCCTGAACTGCCCGTCTGCCCAGCGGCGCCTGAACTGCCCGTCTGCCCAGCGGCGCCTGAACTGCCCGTCTGCCCAACGGCGCCTGAACTGCCCGTCTGCCATGAGCCTGCAAAGCTGCCCGTCTGCCATGAGCCTGCAAAGCCGCCCGTCTGCCAAGAGCCTACAGAGCCTTCCGCCAGACCGGATCAGCCAGAGCCTTCCGCCAGACCGGATCAGCCAGAGCCTTCCGCCAGACCGGATCAGCCAGAGCCTTCCGCCAGACCGGATCAGCCAGAGCCTTCCGCCAGACCGGATCAGCCAGAGCCTTCCAGCCAGGACCAGCCAGAGCCGTCCAGCCAGGACCAGCCAGAGCCGTCCAGCCAGGACCTGCCAGAGCCGTCCAGCCAGGACCTGCCAGAGCCGTCCAGCCAGGACCTGCCAGAGCCGTCCAGCCAGGACCTGCCAGAGCCGTCCAGCCAGGACCTGCCAGAGCCGTCCAGCCAGGACCTGCCAGAGTCCCTCAGCCAGGACCTGCCGGAGTCCCTCAGCCAGGACCTGCCGGAGTCCCTCAGCCAGGACCTGCCGGAGTCCCTCAGAGTCCCTCAGCCAGGACCTGCCGGAGTCCCTCAGCCAGGACCTGCCAGAGTCCCTCAGCCAGGACCTGCCAGAGTCCCTCAGCCAGGACCTGCCAGAGTCCCTCAGCCAGGACCTGCCAGAGTCCCTCAGCCCGGTGCTGCCCCTTATCCCGGTGCTGCCCCTTATCCCGGTGCTGCCCCTTCATTTAGGTGGGTTTAGTTGGAGGGTGGTCATTGGGAGGGGGATACAGAAACGGGGAGTGACTATGGTGGTGTGGGGACAGCGTCCGGAGCCTGAGCCACCACCGTGGTCAGATGCCCACCCAGACCCTCCCCTGGACTTTGTGCTGGTGCGCCCGGCGTTCGCACCTTGAGGGGGGGGTTCTGTCACGTTCCTGACCTGTTTTCTGTTGTTTTGTATGTGTGTGTGGGTCAGGGCGTGAGTTTTGGGTGGGCAGTCTATGTTTGCTGTTTCTATGTTGGTTTTGGGTTGCCTGGTATGGCTCTTAATTAGAGGCAGGTGTTTTGCGTTTTCCTCTAATTGAGAGTCATATTAAGGTAGGTTGTTCTCACTGTTTGTTTGTGGGTGATTGTCTCCTGTGTCAGTGTCTGTATGTTACGCCACACGGGACTGTTCCGGTTTTTGTTAGTTCGTTCGTTTTATGTAGTCTGTTTTCCTGGTTCATGCGTTCTTCACGTTGTATGTAAGTTCGTGTCCAGGTCTGTCTACATTCGTTTATTTGTTTTGTAATTATTCAAGTGTTTGTCGTGTTTTTCCGTTTTGTCTATTAAATCAATATGTATTCAAAACCCGCTGCATTTTGGTCAAATCCCTGCTAATCCTCTTCGGATGAGGAGAAGGAGGAAGCCCGTTACAGTATGAATGCATCCAGCAGGACTTGACCTCAGTCAGATAACGAGAAATGAATGTCAAAGAAGCCCCTAAAAGGAAATTGAACGCTCACAAATGACTTCAAAATTGGACTGAAATCAAAGTAAATATGTTAATTATGGCAATCACTGTCATCCAACCAACACTCACAAGCATGATCTAAAATAGCAAAGTTGTCTAATATGGTATGTCTGTTTTGTTTTTGAATTAACAGCTAATTACTCACTAATTGCTAGCATTTGTCATTGCTAGAACCTGATTAACTATGTTTAGCCTACACTTAACGATAGTAACAGTGTATCACAAGTCATTGATATGGTTCTATGCGGAAGCTGGGGAAGCTGGGGAACCTGTGGGGAACCCATAAGTGCTTCAGCAGCTAACACTAATTGACATTTTATGAACTATCACTGACGTCATAGTATGAAATACAGCGCCGTGATCCCAATCGCACAAAAACTCGTTGGCAGTTTGTATTTTATTACAAGGATGTTTGAGTCCCATTTTCTTAATGTGGATTTTAGTTGTTGATGGGGGGGGGTTGGGTTCTTCTTCAGCATGGATGATGTCACCCCAAAGCAAAACGATGACATGTAGACCAGGCCAGATCCCAGAGATTATGAATAGATAGATACCTGCACATCGTTGAAGGCTCCAGCAGTTTTATTGAGCAGCGTTTCAAATCTAAGGTCTCTGTCAGGCACAGAATTATAAAATTAAATTAGAATAGTCTGCGGCTGGATAGTAAATGGCAACCTATTCTCCATATAGTGTGCATATGTTAAACCTTTACTTAATACCCATCCCGGATCCGGGAGCATCCTCATCAAAAAAGCTGACTAGCATAGCCTAGCCTAACGGGACAGGGATATCATATAATATAATTTTCATGAAATCACAAGTCCAATACAGCAAATGAAAGATAAACATCTTGTGAATCCAGCCATCATTTCCGATTTTTTTAATGTTTTACAGCGAAAACACAATATGTATTTCTATTAGCTAACCACAATAGCCAAAGACTCAACCGCATATTTTCACCATGTTTGTACCGCATAGGTAGCTATCACAAAACCGACCAAATAGAGATATAATTAGTATAATTAAAAATCGGAAACATTGGCTGGATTCACAAGATGTTTATTTTTCATTTGCTGTACACCATGTATTTTTCATAAATGTTTTATGATGAGTATTTAGGTATTTCACGTTGCTCTCTGTAATTATTCTGGCTGCTTTGGTGATATTTTTGATGGTAGCTGCAATGTAAAACTATGATTTATACCTCAAATATGCACATTTTCGAACAAAACATACATTTATTGTATAACATGTTATAAGACTGTCATCTGATGAAGTTGTTTCTTGGTTAGTGACTAATTATATCTCTATTTGGTCGGTTTTGTGATAGCTACCTATGCGGTACAAACATGGTGAAAATATGCGGTTGAGTCTTTGGCTATTGTGGTTAGCTAATAGAAATACATATTGTGTTTTCGCTGTAAAACATTTTAAAAATCGGAAATGATGGCTGGATTCACAAGATGTTTATCTTTCATTTGCTGTATTGGACTTGTGATTTCATGATATTTATATGCTATTATTTACTTGTGGCGCTATGCTAGGCTATGCTAGTCAGCTTTTACTGATGAGGATGCTCCCGGATCCGGGATGGGTGTTAAGTAAAGGTTAATAATCGATCAAATTGAAGACGGGTCTATCTGTTTTCAATACAGGAGGTCAACAAACTAACGCTACTTTTCTAGTCTTGCACAACTCTCAAACAGTACACATAACGTTACTCTGATTCAAGATGGCCGTACTTCTTCATTGCACAAAGGAATAACCTCAACCAATTTTCAAAGACTGGTGACATCCAGTGGAAGCGGTAGGAACTGCAAACAAGTCCCTTAGAAATCTAGTATCCCAATGAAACCTCATTGAACAGACAGTGACCTAAAAAAAAAAAAAATCTGACTGGTTAGTCCTCTGGGTTTTGCCTGCTACACAAGTTCTGTTATACTCACAGACATGATTCAAACAGTTTTAGAAACTTCAGAGTGTTTTCTATCCAAATCTACTAATAATATGCATATCATTCTGGGGATGAGTAGAAGGAAGTTGAAATTGGGCACGCTATTTATCCAAAAGTGAAAATGCTGCCCCCTAACCCGAAAAGGTTTTAAAGTAAAAAATAGATAAGTAAAACAATTATAATAATAATTAAAGAGCAGCAAAAAAATAACAGTAGCGAGGCTATATACAGAGGGAATAGTCTTCCATTTAGGTGACTCCCTGAATAATCTGCTACCCCCGAGGGTCCTGAAGAGTCTGTTACTCCCCGAGGGCTCTGAATAATCTGTTACTCCCCGATGGTTCTGAATAATCTGTTACTCCCCGAGGGTTCTGAATAATCTGTTACTCCCTGAGGGTTCTGAATAATCTATTACTCCCCGAGGGTTCTGAATAATCTGTTACTCCCTGAGGGTTCTGAATAATCTATTACTCCCTGAGGGTTCTGAATAATCTGTTACTCCCTGAGGGTTCTGAATAATCTGTTACTCCCTGAGGGTTCTGAATAATCTATTACTCCCCGAGGGTTCTGAATAATATATTACTCCCCGAGGGTTCTGAATAATCTATTACTCCCCGAGGGTTCTGAATAATCTATTACTCCCCGAGGGTTCTGAATATTCTATTACTCCCCGAGGGTTTTGGATAATCTATTACTCCCCAAGGGTTCTGAATAATCTATTACTCCCCGAGGGTTCTGAATAATCTATTAATCCCCGAGGGTTCTGAATAATCTATTACTCCCCGAGGGTTCTGAATATTCTATTACTCCCCGAGGGTTCTGAATAATCTATTACTCCCCGAGGGTTCTGAATATTCTATTACTCCCCGAGGGTTCTGAATAATCTATTACTCCCCGAGGGTTCTGAATATTCTATTACTCCCCGAGGGTTCTGAATAATATATTAGTCCCCGAGGGTTTTGGATAATCTATTACTCCCTGAGGGTTTTGGATAATCTATTACTCCCCGAGGGTTCTGAATAATCTATTACTCCCCGAGTGTTCTGAATAATCTGTTACTCCCTGAGGGTTCTGAATAATCTATTACTCCCTGAGGGTTCTGAATAATCTGTTACTCCCCGAGTGTTCTGAATAATCTATTACTCCCCGAGGGTTCTGAATAATCTATTACTCCCCGAGGGTTCTGAATAATCTATTACTCCCCGAGGGTTCTGAATATTCTATTACTCCCCGAGGGTTCTGAATAATCTATTACTCCCCAAGGGTTCTAAATAATCTATTACTCCCTGAGGGTTCTGAATAATCTATTACTCCCCGAGGGTTCTGAATAATCTATTACTCCCCAAGGGTTCTGAATAATCTATTACTCCCCGAGGGTTCTGAATAATCTATTACTCCCCGAGGGTTCTGAATAATCTATTACTCCCCGAGGGTTCTGAATAATCTATTACTCCTCGAGGGTCCTGAGCGTACATCACTACCTAGCTAGACTTCTGACTGCCAGACTACTAGAATTACACCATGAACAGTGTGTGTGTGTGTGTGTGTGTGTGTGTGTGTGTGTGTGTGTGTGTGTGTGTGTGTGTGTGTGTGTGTGTGTGTGTGTGTGTGTGTGTGTGTGTGTGTGTGTGTGTGTGTGTGTGTGTGTGTGTGTGTGTGTGTGTGTGTGTGTGTGTGTGTGTGTGTGTGTGTCTGAAGCAGACTGGTATCTGGAAGGGAGATGAGTAGGATAGTATCTCTTGTTGCATGATAGGAAGTTATGGAGCTGTTGAGGAAATGAGAGATTGGCTCTTTCTCCTACCGTCTCTTCCAGTGTGTTTTGAGATGGAAGCAAGGAGGGCATTAGTATGGAGTTGGTCCCCCTTTGCTGCTATAAGAGCCTCCACTCTTCTGGGAAGACTTTCCATTAGATGTTGGAACATTGCCTCGGGGACTCAGCCACAAGAGCATTAGTGAGGTTAGGCACTGATGTTGGGCGATTAGGCCTGGCTCGCAGTCGGCTTTCCAATTCATCCCAAAGGTGTTTGATGGGGTTGAGGTCAGGGCTCTGTGCAGGCCAGTCAAGTTCTTCCACACCAATCTCGACAAATGCACTTTTTCTCAATTGAATTTCCTGGGGGAAAAAAACAACAAGAAAAAAAAGACAAAAAATGCACAAAGCGAGGTCCAGACCTCACACCAAAACACATCAATATACAATACCAATCAATACCAATCAATACCAATCAATACAAATCAATACCAACAATCAATACCAATCACCATGACATTTCCCATGATGTTTACCAGAGGAGAAACATACAAATGTTTCCTGGGTTACAGCAAATGTGTTTATTAATGTGTACACGTACACATCATATCAGTCTGGAAGTGGAGACAACTGAGTTCAGTATGTTTACTCCCTTCAGGGAATGTTTGTGATTTGTCAAGATGAAACCACTAAATGTGTAACGCCTAAACACTTTCAAACATCCACCTAACAAACACCCGTCTGTGTGACCTTTCATATGAAAGAACATTCCTCCAACTGTCTCAAAACAACACCGGTCCCTACATGCCTTGCTACCAAAAACAGTGCATTCTGTGGCGGAGATTTTACAAAGGTTGCCACGGCAACATGAGTTTATTCAGATGACGGAGGGGTTACCAAATCTAATCGCCCCTCGCTGAGATAAAACTCTCTCTTTACTCTTCAGCCTACATGGGAGTCAGACTTTCTCTCTCCCCCTCTGTCTCCCTCTCTCTCTCTCTCTGTCTCCCTCTCTCTTTCCCTCTCTCTCCCTCTGTCTCCCTCTCTCTTTCCCTCTCCCCCTTTGTCTCCCTCTGTCTCACTCTCTCTTTCCCTCTCCCCCTGTGTCTCCCTCTGTCTCCCTCTCTCTTTCCCTCTCTCTCCCTCTAACTCCCTCTCTCTGTCCATCTCCCCCTGTCTTTCTCTCTTTCCCTCTCTCCCCCTCTGTCTCCCTCTCTCTGTCCCTCTCCCCCTGTGTCTCCCTCTCTCTTTCCCTCTCTCCCCCTCTGTCTAACTCTCTCTTCATGTGTCTCCCTGTGTCTCCCTCTCTCTCTCTTTCTTTGATCTATCTATCCTCTGTGGGGAGAAGGAGACTGTTTGGTATCAGCAGCCAGAGAGCCAAAGGCCAGGACCGGGCCTGCCGGAAGAAGACAGTCCCTCTATATACAGTTGAAGTCGGAAGTTTACATACACTTAGGTTGGAATCATTAAAACTAATTTTTCAACCACTCTACAAAATTCTTGTTGACAAATTATAGTGTTGGCAAGTCGGTTCGGACATCTACTTTGTGCATGACACAAGTAGTTTTTCCAACAATTGTTTACAGACAGATTATTTCACTTATAATTCACTGTATCACAATTCCAGTGGGTCAGAAGTTTACATTCACTAAGTTGACTGTGCCGTTAAACAGCTTGGAAAATCCCAGATAATGATGTCATGGCTTTAGAAGCTTCTGATAGGCTAATTTACATGATTTGAGTCAATTGGAGGTGTACCTGTGGATGTATTTCAAGGCCTACCTTCAAACTCAGTGCCTCTTTGTTTGACATCACGGGAAAATCTTTTTTTTTTTTTTTCAAAAGACAGACAGGTTCCCAGGCCTGGAGGCTCAGTCACTGGACTTAGACACGGACCAAACCAGGCCAAGAGGGCCTTCACTATACTGGACAGAGGAGATGTGTTTAAGACCTGCTAGGAACCGGGACCAGGCCAGGAGGGCCTTCACTATACTGGACAGAGGAGATGTGTTTAAGACCTGCTAGAGACTGGTACCAGGCCAAGAGGGGTTAGACGATGTTGAACAGAGGAGAGTATTTTGAGGCCTGTTGGAGACCGGGACCAGGCCAAGAGGGGTTAGACGATGTTGAACAGAGGAGAGTATTTTGAGGCCTGTTGGAGACCGGGACCAGGCCAAGAGGGGTTAGACTATGTTGAACAGAGGAGAGTATTTTGAGGCCTGTTGGAGACCGGGACCAGGCCAGGAGGGGTTAGACTATGTTGAACAGAGGAGAGTATTTTGAGGCCAGTTGGAGACTGGGACCAGGCCAAGAGGGTTTAGACGATGTTGAACAGAGGAGAGTATTTTGAGGCCTGTTGGAGACTGGGACCAGGCCAAGAGGGGTTAGATGAGGGATTGAGGCCCGGAGGTCTCTTAATGCTGGACTCAGACCCCCAGACGCTGCCAGGCTACTGGGTGATCAACTGCGTTCTCAGGCGTAAACTACAGAGGCTTATCTCCTGCCCTGCTATGCTTGGCACAGACACAGCCCTGATCCTCTCTCTTGGTTCACTTCACACAGACCTGACTCTGCTGTGACCTGCTCCCTGCTCAGGCCACCCACGACACACAGAGGAACAACACCCAGTCAGTCAACTAGAACCAGGTGTTAACACCCAGTCAGTCAGTTAGAACCAGGTGTCAACACCCAGTCAGTCAGCTAGAACCAGGTGTTAACACCCAGTCAGTCAGCTAGAACCAGGTGTTAACACCCAGTCAGTCAGTTAGAACCAGGTGTTAACACCCAGTCAGTCAACTAGAACCAGGTGTTAACACCCAGTCAGTCAGTTAGAACCAGGTGTCAACACCCAGTCAGTCAGCTAGAACCAGGTGTTAACACCCAGTCAGTCAGCTAGAACCAGATGTTAACACCCAGTCAGTCAGTTAGAACCAGGTGTTAACACCCAGTCAGTCAGCTAGAACCAGGTGTTAACACCCAGTCAGTCAGCTAGAACCAGGTGTCAACACCCAGTCAGTCAGCTAGAACCAGGTGTCAACACCCAGTCAGTCAGCTAGAACCAGGTGTTAACACCCAGTCAGTCAGCTAGAACCAGGTGTTAACACCAAGTCAGTCAGCTAGAACCAGGTGTTAACACCCAGTCAGTCAGCTAGAACCAGGTGTTAACACCCAGTCAGTCAGCTAGAACCAGGTGTTAACACCCAGTCAGTCAGCTAGAACCAGGTGTTAACACCCAGTCAGTCAGTTAGAACCAGGTGTTAACACCCAGTCAGTCAGCTAGAACCAGGTGTTAACACCCAGTCAGTCAGTTAGAACCAGGTGTTAACACCCAGTCAGTCAGTTAGAACCAGGTGTTAACACCCAGTCAGTCAGCTAGAACCAGGTGTTAACACCCAGTCAGTCAGCTAGAACCAGGTGTTAACACCCAGTCAGTCTTACACATTGCTCTCTATCAGTCCTTCAAATACTTTCAGGCTGCCTGCCTGTCTGTCTGCCTGTCTGTCTGTCTGTCTGTCTGTCTGTCTGTCTGTCTGTCTGTCTGTCTGTCTGTCTGTCTGTCTGTCTGTCTGTCTGTCTGTCTGTCTGTCTGTCTGTCTGTCTGCTTGTCTGTCTGCCTGTCTGCCTGCCTGCCTGTCTGTCTGTCTGCCTGCCTGCCTGTCTGTCTGTCTGTCTGTCTGTCTGTCTGTCTGTCTGTCTGTCTGTCTGTCTGTCTGTCTGTCTGTCTGTCTGTCTGTCTGTATGTCTGTCTGCCTGTAGTCCCAGATATTCAGGGTTATATTGTGGGATCTATTCCTTTGGTTCCACTGCGCCAGACAAGCTCAGAAAACAAATGTTATTTGACCCCAGGTCTGTACTTCACATCAGTCTTGTATTATCTAGTTTTTACACTGGTGCCTGCAGATCAGTACAAACTGGTAGCTCTTGTATCTTCACCGTAAGGACATAGTGTACCAGAGATGCATTATCTCACTGTAACGTAGACAGTAATAAATCATGACAAGCAACACTTCTGAGAAGGTAGCCAGGGAAAAGGGAAAGAGGGAGGTAAGTAGGGATCAAGGGAGGGATGGATGGACGTAAAGGATTAATGGTGGGATGGAGTATGACACAGAGAAACATAGTTGTGGGTTGTGCAACTTGAAGCTGAATGTCCCGTTAATGTCCACCTGAGAAAGCATGACCGTGCGTTTTGTGAATATAGCCTGAAATTGTGAATCTAGTGTTCCCAACTCAGTTAGGTACTTCCTGTGTGACAGGGTAGGGACACAGTTGAGTCCCATTGGAGATGATAGCAGGTGTTTTAAATAATACCTGATTGTAGAGGGAGGGCACAGAGAGAGAGATGAATCTAACTGGCTACCAGCAGACTCTTAAGCCTTGTTTACACTGCAGGCCTTAATGCTCCAATCAGTTTTGTTTTTCAAATCTGTTTTGGAACACTGACTGACCAAACAGGAAGTTACGAAATGGGATGTGTGTGTGTTTCAGTGGAGGCTGCTGAGGGAAGGACAGCTCGTAATAATGTTTGAAACTGTGAAAATGGAATTGCATCAAAAACACATGGAAACCATTTCCTCCGCTCCAGCCATTACAAGTCCGTTCTCCCCCAATTTAGTTGCCACCAACCTGCTGTGGTGTGTTCAGACAGAAGTCATTTGCTGACATAGCTACGCTTCTTGTTAAGGTAACGACGGGTGTGTGTGCAGTACTGTTGGCTGATTGGTGGTGGTGCTCGTTGTTCCTATCACTCAGAAGTTACGTGGCAAGCTAAGGTGACAACAATGCCTGCCACGAACGTTTCCCGGTTCTGCGTGTTCAGAGTCGTAGCGTAAGAACACTTTTAAAGCCCCCAAAGGAAAATATGATCCAGCTTTCAAAACAACATGAAATGTCAGATTCTTTATGCTTTTTATGGCTGTTCAGACTGCGGGAACAATAACAGATTCTAATAGAATATGACCCCCCCCAAAAAATGATTTGAGTCACTTCAAACTGCCAATGTGAACAAGGCTTCAGGGTTAGGGTTAGGTTGGGGCTTTACCATAACATGGGATGTGCCCTGTGCCCAAACAACCAACAAAGAGGCATTTGGAAAACAAAAAGCAAAAGTATCACACGGTATTTGGCTCTGTTTCAAAGATAAAAAAAGATCAGTCCACCATCCCAGGAATGTTTTTTACATCCTTGAAAAGGAACACATTGTGGGTGACAGCTGTGTTTTGGTAACGAGAAATGTAAATAAAACCCACACAAAAACTTTTTTTTTTTTTTGCAGCATCAGAGACGGATTATTGATCGCTTGTGAAAACAAAACAACAACCAAAGAGAAAGTCTTCAGAAATGTTTTAACATTTCTCTCTATTTTCTGATATTTAATTAACACTGAGAATAATAGGTAAACATAGAACTCTATTTCACAGGATCTTATTTTATTTCACCAAACCTTCTTCTAAACTACTCTCGGGTTTTAATAATTTATTATGGCTTCCTGATCAGTGTTGGTTATAAAACATAGATTGCCCTCTCATAGATTGCCCTCTCCCTCAGTAGTTAACTAAGGTTTTACCCAGAACCGTATAAGTCTGACTTATAGTTCATAAACAGTATTAACACAATAAGTCTGATTTATAGTTCATAAACAGTATCAACATTACAGAGTTCAGTGGCTAATATAGTCACGTGAAAAAGGAAAACCTCATCATAGCAACACTCCAACTGTTGAACATGTGAAGAAAACAAGTTGATAATTAGAAAATGTGCCAGAAATAAGTTTCCATGTGGAAAAATTATGTAACAGGTCATTTTCTGTGTTTCTTTTCTGTTTTTCTTTTTTTGCAGTAGAATGGATTGAGGTCGGTGTCAGTCCAACGGTCCATATGTCACAGTCTGCTCTGATACATGACTAATAGAACTCTCTGACTTGAGAGTAGATAGGTGTTCTAATTCTAGAGATCTCTCGCTCTCGCTCTCGCTCTCGCTCTCGCTCTCGCTCTCGCTCTCTCTCTCTCTCTCTCTCTCTCTCTCTCTCTCTCTCTCTCTCTCTCTCTCTCTCTCTCTCTCTCTCTCTATCTCTCTCTCTCTCTCTCTCTCTCTCTCTACTCCTTCTCCCTCTCCCTCTTTCTCTCCCTACCTCTCTAGGTCTACTCCCTCTACTCCCTCTTACTCTCCTTACCTCTCTAGCTCTACTTCCTCTCTCTCTTCTCCCTCTTCCTCTCTCTCCCCTCTCTACTCCCTCTCCTCCCCCTTCTCTACCTACCTCTCACGCTCTACTCCCTCTCTCTCTCTCTCTACTCCCTCTTTCTCTCCCTCTCGCTACTCCCTCTTCCTCTCTCTCTACCCCCTCTTTCTCTCCCTCTCGCTACTCCCTCTTCCTCTATCTCGCCCCTCTCTCCCTCTCTCTACTCCCTCTCTCTTTCTCTACTCCCTCTTCCTCTCACGCTCTACTCCCTCTCCCTCTCTCACAAATCTTACTGCTGTGATGGCACACCGTGGTATTTCACCCAGTAGATATGGGAGTTTATCAAAATCCGGTTTGTTTTCGAATTCTTTGTAGATCTGTGTAATTTGAGGGAAATGTGTCTCTAATATGGTCATACATTTGGCAGGAGGTTAGGAAGTGCAGCTCAGTTTCCTCCTCATTTTGTGGGCAGTGTGCACATAGCCTGTCTTCTCTTGAGGGCCAGGTCTGCCTTCGGTGGCCTTTCTCAATAGCAAGGCTATGCTCACTGAGTCTGGACATAGTCAAAGATTTCTTTAATTTTGGGTCAGTCACAGTAGTCAGGTATTCTGCCACTGTGGATTTGTTTTTCAATATTAGGCGCCTTCTGAATATACTGTACTCCCCAGCATCGGGGGACCCGGAGGTGGTGGTCTCACTTGATGCGGAAAAAGCTTTTGACCGCGTTGAGTGGGATTACCTAACAGCTGCCCTTTATAGATTTGGCTTTGGCCCCAAATTCATTGCATGGATAAAGATTCTTTATTTTTCTCCCATGGCTTCGGTACGGACTAACAACTTGTCCTCTGACAATTTTGCACCGTGGATCCAGACAGGGTTGTCCACTCTCCCTCTTGTTGTTTGCTTTGGCAATCGAGCCTCTCGCCATTGCATTACGCTCTAATGATGCCATTCAAGGTATAATCAAGACGGGCAGAAAGTCTCGCTATATGCTGACGACCTCCTTTTGTTTATCTCCAACCCTGATACCTCCTTACCACATGCCTTATCTATTCTTAAAAAGTTTGGATCAATCTCTGGGTAAAAGCTGAATCTAGGCAGGCAAGAGTGAGCTTTTTCCTGTAAATAAGGCTGCTTTAAAGTGCTCTTTTACAAGTTTTCAGTTTAGGATTGTTTGGGATCAATTCACCTACTTGGGAGTTAAAGTGACAAGGAAAACTTCAAATTTGTTTCAGAAAAACTTTCTTGCTCTAGCAGACAGTTTGAAACGATCTTTTACATTTTGGAATTCACTACCTCCTCTTATTGGAAGGATTAATGTCATTCAAATGAATGTGATGCCCAATTTTTTATTTTTATTTCGATGTTTACCCATTTTTATTCCAAAATCTTTTTTTTATTCACTGGATCAAACATTCATGTATTTTATTTGGGATGGCAAGGTACCACGGATTGGTAGAAAACATTTACAGAAGCCTAAGGCATTAGGTGGTTTAGCTCTACCAAATTTTCAGACATACTATTGGGCCGCAAATTTCAGAGCCCTTTTGTACTGGGTGCAGACTGATCCTGCTGGCCCTAGACCACTCTGGGTCCAGATGGAGTCTGAATCATGTAAACCTGCTGCACTCTCTTCTGTGTTGTGCTCGTCTCTCCCAGTGTCCCTAGGCAAAAGGTGTGTCAACCCAATTGTAAAACAGTCTCTTAAAATTTGGAATCAGTTCCGTTTAGCCTTTAGCCTCCGAGGCTTTTCTGTATCAGGTCCAATCAATCAAAACATTTTAGGTCCAATCAATCAAATCACTTTGAATGATGGGGCTTTTGCCATCTGGCACTCACTAGGCCTCTCCTCACTAGCCCAATTATTATTTGATGATACATTTGCCTCTTTTGCTCAGCTAGAGGAAAAGTTCAACCTCCCCAATCCCACTTTTTCCAGACTATGAACTTTGTTAGAGCTAACACACCTGGACTTCCCCATAGGCCTGCGAATACAGCTATAGAGAGCATCTTTGAGCTGAACAAGCTTCCTAGGGGAGCAATTTCAGATGTATATGCAATCATTCATGACTCGATGGGGAAACGATTTGGGGGAGGAACTTGGGGAAGACACCCGGGAATCTGTACTGCACAGGGTGCATTCGTCCTCTTTTAGCACCAGACACAGCCTCATTCAATTCAAGGTGGTTCACCGTATCCACTGATCCGGGGCCAAACTTGGAAGAATATTCTCTGATTTTGATCTAACCTGTGTCAGATGTTAAACGGAACCAGCCACACCGTTGCATATGTTCTGGGGCTGTCGTAAACTGTCAGGTTTCTGGGAATTAATAATTAAATGTTTCTCTGATATATATGACACTGTTATAGATCAGTCTCCCCTTACAGCCCTTTTTGGAGTACTGCCCATAGGTGTCCCCCTGTCAAGAATCCAGTCGGACACTGTTGCTTATACAACTCTTTTAGCTTGACGGCTAATACTACATCTTATAAATATTGGTTGGGAGATGTGCTGTGCTCTCTGAAACTAGAACATTTTTAATTCAATACACGTGGGAACCCCAAACTGTTGTATGAGGCTTGGGCTCCATTCCGGTCTTACTTTAAACAGTCCATCCTCTGATGGCATTCCTATTAAAACAAAAATAAGTCTGTATTTGACTCCCCTGTGACTTAAGGGATGGATGAGCTTTTTTTTGTTTTTTTTGGGAGGGGGGGGAAGGGGGGGCATTAAGGTTGATGATGTGCCTATTGATTGTGACCTGCGGATGCTTTGTTCATCTTGCCCGGTCAGAGACTAAAATGTGAGTTTGTTTTGCCCTGTTTTTTAAATAGATTTTGTTCACGCTTACATAAAATTATTATATATATTTTTTTCTTTTAAAGCATTGTAAACTTTATTTTTGGTCCAGTGGATGGACCAAAAATATACTAGTTGAGTATATTATTTATTTATTTACTGAATAAACAGAGTTTTCAATAGATTTACTGTCAGGGCCCAGGTCTGGCTGAATCTGTGCAGAAGATCTAAGTGCTGCTGTAGGCTCTCCTTGGTTAGGGACAGAAGCACCAGATCATCAGCAAACAGTAGACATTTGACTTTAGATTCTAGACAGGTGAGGCCGGGTGCTGCAGACTGTTCTAGTGCCCTCGCCAATTCGTTGATAAATATGTTGAATAGGGTGAGGTTAAAGATGCATCCCTGTCTCACTCCACGGCCCTGTGGGACGAAATGTGTGTTTTTTGTTTTTGCCTATTTTTACCGCACAGTTGTTGTTTGCGTACATGGATGTTATAATGTCGTATGTTTTTCCCCCAACACCACTTACCATCAATTTGTATAGCAGACCCTCATGCCAAATTGAGTCGAAGGCTTTTTTGAAATCAGCAAAGCATGAGAAGACTTTGCCTTTGTTTTGGTTTGTTTGTTTGTCTATTAGGGTGTGCAGGGTGAATACGTGGTCTGTCTTACGATAATTTGGTAAAAAGCCAATTTGACATTTGCTCAGTACATTGTTTTCACTGAGAGTAAGAGTCTGCTGTAAATGATGATGTAGAGGATTTTCCCAAGGTTGCCCAAGGTTAACCACAATAAATGGACGTTATTGGGGTCAAATTGGTCTCCACTTTTGTGGATTGGGGTGATCAGTCCTTGGTTCCAAATATTGGGGAAGATGCCAGAGCTAAGGATGATGTTAAAGAGTTTTAGTATAGCCAATTGGAATTTGTTGTCTGTATATTTTGCAATTTCATTTAGGATACCATCAACATCACAGGCCTTTTTGGGTTGGAGGGTTTGTGTTTTGTCCTTTAGTTCATTCAAAGTAATTGGAGAATCCAGTGGGTTCTGGTAGTCTTTAATAGTTGATTCTAATATTTGTATTTGATCATGTATTTGCTGTTTGTCCTTTGTTGTAGGGCCAAAAAGATTGGAGAAGTGGTTCATCCATACATCTCCATTTTGGATAGATAATGATTTGTGTTGTTGTTTGTTTTGTGTTTTCCAATTTTCCCAAAAGTGGTTAGAATCTATGGATTCTTCAATTACTCCAGAGTGGTGCTGAGGTCTAAGGCACTGCATTTTAGTGCTTGAGGCATCACTACAGACACCCTGGTTCGATTCCAGGCTGTATCACAACCGGATGTGGTTGAGAGTCCCATAGGGGGGCTCACAATTGGCCCAGCGTCATCTGGGTTCGGCCAGTGTAGGCCGTTATTGTAAATAAGAATTTGTTTTTAAAACTTCTCTAGGGTACGTGAGACGGTAGCGTCCCACCTCTTCAACAGACAGTGAAACTGCTGGGCGCCTAATTCAAATACAGAAATATTCATTATAAAAATTCAGAAAACAAAACATATTTTACATAGGTTTAAAGATTAACTTCTTGTGAATCCAACCACGGTGTCAGATTTAAAAAATGCTTTACGGCGAAAGCATACCTTGCGATTATTTGAGAACATAGCCCACTAGACAAATCATTACAAACAGTAACCAGCCAAGTAGAAGAGTTACACAAGTCAGAAATAGAGATAAAATTAATCCCTTACCTTTGATGATCTTCATATGGTTGCACTCAGCAGACATTAATTTACTCAATAAATGTTCCTTTTGTTCGATAAAGTCTCTTTATATCCAAAAACCTCTGTTTTGTTCGCTCGTTTTCTTCAGTAATCCACAGGCTTAAACACAGTCAAAACAGGCAGACAAAAAATCAAAATTGTATCCGTAAAGTTCATAGAAACATTTCAAACGATGTTTATATTCAATCCTCAGGTTGTTTTTAGCCTAAATAATTGATAATATTTCAACCGGACAATAACGTCGTCAATATAAAAGGTAAACAAGAAAGGCACTCTCTCAGTCTCGCGCATGAAAAAGCTCTGTGACACTTTAGGGTCCACTCATTCAGACTGCTCTTACTTCCTCATTTTTCAGAATACAAGCCTGAAACAATTTCTAAAGACTGTTGACATCTAGTGGAAGGCATAGGAACTGCAATTTGAGTCCTAAGTCAATGGATACTGTAATGGCATTGAATATAAAACTACAAAACTCCCCCAACAAATACTTCCTGAATGGATTTTTCTCAGGTTTTCACCTGCCAAATCAGTTCTGTTATACTCACAGACACTATTTTAACAGTTTTGGAATGTTAGAGTGTTTTCTATCCAAATCTACCAGTTATATGCATATATATCTTCTGGGCCCGAGTAGCAGGTAGTTTAATTTGGGCATGCTTTTCATCCAAAATTCCGAATGCTGCCCCCTACCCTAGAGAAGTTAGTTACATAATTTCAGACTTGGCTTTCCTTCTTGTTCTGTAGAGTATTTCTGCATTGTTTTAGTGATTCACCATAGTCAAGGTGTAGGCTCAGGTTTTCTAGGTCTCTATGTTTTTGGTTGGACAGGTTTCTCTATTTCTTTCATGGGTTTTTGCATTTTCCATTTGTTATTGTTTTTAATTTTCTTAGGTTTCCTGCTTGAAATGTTTAGATTAGATAGGGAAGCTGAGGTCAAATATACTGTTTAGGTTTTCTACTGCCAAGTTTGTCCAGGAAGTTGTCTAAAAGGGATTGAATTTGTTGTTGCCTAATTGTTTTTTGGTATGTTTCCACATTACTTTCCTCCCATCTATAGCATTTCTTAACATTTTTCAGGTCCTTTGGCTTTGATGCACTCTCTCTCTCGCTCTCTCGCTCTCTCGCTCTCTCTCTCTCTCTCTCTCTCTCTCTCTCTCTCTCTCTCTCTCTCTCTCTCTCTCTCTCTCTCTCTCTCTCTCTCTCTCTCTCTCTCTCTCTCTCGCTCTCTCTCTCTCGCTCTCTCGCTCTCTCGCTCTCTCGCTCTCTCGCTCTCTCGCTCTCTCGCTCTCTCTCTCACTCTCTCGCTCTCTCTGTGTGTGTGTGGCACGGGAGTTGTGACCTCTGCTGTCAGCCTCAGCGGAAGCATCAGACAGAGGTGTCTGCATGTCACGTTCCTCTGCGTGGGGCGATGTCTAATGATGTGGCACATAAAGGATCAAGTAGGAATGTTGTATGGTGATGGAAGTTTGAGTTGTAGGTTGGGAGGTTGGAGGCTTGAGGTAGATACGCTCTGAGCTGACATGCTTTCTGCCTTTGTCTGTCAGACTGCTGCTTCAAAGACTTACTGTGCAGACACCGATGGCAGACACACGCATATACTTGCAAATACGCATGCAAGCAAGAACGCATTCACGCACAACACATACAACACACACACACACACACACACATGACACTTCCAGTTGGTCTGTCTGTAAACCATTAGGAACAGTGTTTTAGAAAGTGTGCTACTGTATCAGCCTGTCACAACTAGTGGGAATATAAGCACTATCACAACAGTCTTTTTAAACTGACGTACTACAAAGGGAGTCTTACTGGATATCCTGTCTAAAACATTGACCCCTAGTGGTCTGAATATTGACTTTGATCTCAGGCCCTTCTTATGAACAATTCTCTCTTTTATGAACAAGTCTTACAAATGGATATATTCTTTCTACAGTTTTATCAGCGTACACCCAATGTGTTCTCCCTGTTTATGATGCTTACTATGCATTATGGTTGAACCAAAAGATTACATGTAACAAAATGTTTTTAATGAAACATGTGAAACAATTAAATATGTGAAATTGAAATAAACAAAATGTATGTTGGTGCTAATATTATGTACAATATTCAATTATGTTTCCATATGATAACAATAGCCTAATATATTCAATATGCCATAAACTATTGTTTTTTAACAGTTTCACTCAATTCATTCTAATTAACTTAATAATTATGACACACCCCTCAACATTGTCATTGGTTGCACTAATTGCACTGTTTGTCTACATAAGCTGGTTCAAGCATTCATGACATTACCCTGAAGAAGGCACAGTGATGCCCAGAAGTGATGGCGCCGATAGAGAGGGCCTTCTTGCTTCTAGTCCTTAGGAAACTTTGCAGTATTTAGTTTTTTATGTCTTATTTTTTACATTGTTGGCCCAGAAAATATTAAATGTTATTACATACAGCCGGGATTAACTGTTTGATATCAGAGCAACATCAACTTACCAGCACTACGACTAGGAATACAACTTTCCCGAAGTGGATCCTTTGTCCGAACCACCCAGGGCATTTGAAATGATTCCAGAGGCTGACCCAAAATAACGTCGCTGCAGAAGAGGAAGATGGAGCGAACTCCTGGTCAGACTTCGGAGGTGCACACACCACCCACCGCTTCCGAGTATATTATTCGCTAATGTCCAGTCTCTAGATAACAAGGATAACAAAGAAATTAGGGCAAGGGTTGCTTTCCAGAGTGACATCAGGGATTGTAACATACTCTGTTTCACGGAAACATGGCTCTCTCGGGATATGCTGTCAGAGTCGATATAGCCACCGAGATTCTTTGTGCGTCGCACCAACAGAAAGAAACATCTCTCAGGGAAGAAGAAGAAGGGGGTGTATGTTTCATGATTAATGACATATGGTGTAATTGTAACAACATACAGGAACTCATGTACTTTTGTTCACCTGACCTAGAATTCCTCACAATCAAATGCCGACCGTATTATCTCCCAAGAGAATTCTCGTCGGTTATTGTCACAGCCGTGTATATACCCCTCAAGTCGATACCACGACGGCCCTCAAGGAGCTTATATATCCTGAGGCAGCATTTATTGTGGCTGGGGATTTTATCAAAGCAAATTTGAGAACAAGGCTACCTAAATTCTATCAGCATATTGATGGCATCACTCGCACTGACAAAACACTGGATCACTGCTGCTATAACTTCCGTGATGCATACCAGGCCCTCCCCGGCCCTCCTTCGGCAAATCTGACAACGTCTACATTTTACTCTTTCGTTCCCATAGGCAGAAACTCAAACAGGATGTACACGTGATAAGGACTATTCAATGCTGATCTGACCAATCGGAATCCACGCTTCAAGATTGTTTTGATCACGCGGACTAGGAAATGTTCCGGGTAACCTAAGAGAATAATTTTGATTTATACGTTGATTCGGTGAGTGAGTTTAAAAGGAAGTGCATAGGAGATGTTGTACCCACTGTGACTATTAAAACCTACCCTAACCAGCAACAGAAAACTGAAAGCGCAAACCATCACATTTAACCATGGCAAGGTGACTGGGAATATGGCCGAATACAACAGTGTAGTTATTCCCTCCGCAAGGCGAAATGTCAGTATAGAGACAGCAGACGTATGTGGCAGTGAGTACAGACTCGGACTACAAAAAGAAAACCAGCCACGTCACGGACACTGACGTCTTGCTTCCAGACAAACTAAACACCTTCCTTGCCCACTTTGAGGATAATACAGTGCCACCAACGCGGCAGTTACCAAGGACTGTGGGCTCTCCTTCTCCGTGGCCGACGTAAGACATTTAAAAGCGTTAACCCTCGCAAGGCTGCCGGCCCAGACGGCATACTTAGCCACGTCTTCAGACCATGCGCAGACCAACTGGCTGGTGTGTTTACGGACATATTCAATCTCTCCCTATCCCAGTCTGCTGTCCCCACATGCTTCAAAATGGCCACCATTGTTCCTGTACCCAAGAAGGCAAAGGTAACTGAACTATCCGTTTGTGGGTTTTTAACTATCCGTTTGTGGGTTTTTAACCATTCACTGGGTTTTTAACTTCTTCTGGATCGGTTGAGCTAACGTAGGCTAATGCGATTAGCATGAGTTTGTAAGTAACAAGATAATTTCCCAGGACATGGACATATCTGATATTGGCAGAGAGCTTAAATTCTTGTTATTAATCTAACTGCACTGTCCAATTTACAGTATTGATTACAGTGAAGGAATACCACGCTATTGCTTGAGGAGAGTGCACAGTTTTGAACATGGAAAGTTATTAATAAACAAATTAGGCACATTTTGGGCAGTCTTGATACAACATTTTGAACAGAAATGCAATGGTTCATTGGATCAGTCTAAAACGTTGCACATGCACTGCTGCCATCTAGTGGCCAAAATCTAACTTGCACCTGGGCAGGAATAATACATTATTGCCTTTCTCTTGCATTTCAAAATTGATGGTACAAGAAATACAAAAGAACAGTTTGTTTTTCTTTATATTATCTTTTACCAGATCTATTGTGTTATATTCTCCTACATGCCTTTCACATTTCCACAAACTTCAAAGTGTTTCCTTTCAAATGGTACCAAGAATATGCATATCCTTGCTTCAGGGCCTGAGCTACAGGCAGTTAGATTTGGGTAAGTCATTTTAGGCGAAAATTGGAAAAAAGGGGTGGATACTTAAGTGGTTTTAAGATGGAAGCACTCTCTCCCTTCATAATGGTCTGACTACAGAGTGAGGTAGATAACAGCCCAGTCAGTGTGTCCATATCAGATCCAGTCAAATTGCACGGAGGGTTTATTAGTGTCTGAACAATAACTGCTGCATCAGGGGACACGAGTTGTAATGGAACTAGACTGCTCTGCACCACTCATTAGATCTGGTTGTGTCATAATCTGTGCCTGGAACAACTGGCTAATGTCCTCAGGCAGCTTAGATTAAATGTTCTTAGCTTGGCCTAGATTCCTAGGGTTTTGCATCTGCTAGAATTGGGTTATGGTATGTGGGTTGTGTAAACCAGGGTTTCCCAAACTCGGTCCTAGGGCCACTGCAGAGTGCACGTTTTGGTTTTTGCCATAGCACTACACAGCTGATTCAAATAATCTAGGCTTGATGATGAGTTGGTTATTTTAATCACCTGTGCAGTGCTAAAACACCAAAACGTGCACCCGGGGGGCCCAGGTCCTAGTATACACCATACAGGTAGTTAGGTTTGGGTATGTGAGAACTGTAAAATCACCATAAACCAGAAGCACCAGAATGTTACTTAGTGTATCCCAGATATACTGTAGGTTTTTCCAACAGGGTTTCCTCCTGAGTCTGATTTTCAAGCAGAACATTTTCAAATCCTCCTAGGCCTACTTTGAGTCTGCTAAAGATGGCAAAAAACAATGTGGCTTCACCTAGAAAATTTGTAGATGTTTAGGGAATCAGGGTTTAACGTAAATAACGTGACTTCAGATTGGGCGAGAGTAAAACAGAGTTAAGCATTGTGGTCTAAACTCTCGTTGATACATATGTGGTCTGTAATATTTCAGAGGAATGGGACTGTATTACTGTTCAGAGTGGAACAAGTATTAATTTGGTCCAAGGAGAACTGCCTCTTAGAAGAATGTAGAATGAATCACCAGGAACATTCAGCACTTTTCCTGACATTTTAAAACACTTAGAGGGATATTTCGATTTCCATTTACTTTGAGACTGTTTTGAGACAATTATATAATGCTATCTCCCTCTATTAGTGTCTTTAAAGGGGAAATCTGCAGTTGAAACAATAACAAAGAGGGCACTCCGCCTCTGTTTTGGTAAAAAGTTGAGGGATGGGCCTGGATAAATGTAACCAAGTCTAGTTTTAAGCATGTTTTGACGTTATGCAGTGTTTGTTTACATTTACAAACATACTGTAGAAGTAAAACAAGCTTATATTTTGGGTTCTGTTGGGGTACAATGTCAGGCATTTAGAAGTTAAATATGTAGTCTGGTCAAACTAAGTGGATGTTCTGTTCCTTTCAAAACTTCACTTATGAATACACAAACGGAACATTTATTAATTAGATTTTACAGTAACACACATACCCTTACAGATGTTTTACTTTCACCACGTGCCCCATTTGCCCAATGCACTGTATGGTACAGATGCAGGATTTTAATTTGAGCCAGTTTGTTACAGCAGGAAAATAATCCTGCAGCAATAGGAAATGTGAATAATTATGTGGATTATAATTAATGAACAATTTTTTGAAGGGGTTAATACATCTTTCGTTAGGGAAAATCAAGTCAGAAATGTCAAAAGTTGAAATTACTGAAATTTTTCAACCTTGATTACACTACATGTAAGCATATCCTGCTACAACAGCAGGATGATCAAATTAAGATACGACATCTGTGTGAATTCAAAATAATGAATAAAAACTGCTGTAATCCGTTCCATCCTCTCCGTCCCACACGTGGCGCGGAGATTCTGGCCTGAATGTCAGGGTCACCATGGTGAAGCTCTTTGCCTGGCATCTCTTTGGCTGTGTGACATCCATCTTCCTGACGTGTGCGTGCGTGTGCGTGCGTGCGTGTGTTTGTGCGTGTGCATGTGTGTGCGTGCGTGTGTGCGTGTGTGTGTGGCGGTGGGAAAAGTACCCAACAGTCATACTTGAGTAAAAGTAAAGATAGCTTAACAGAAAATGACTCAAGTAAAAGTGAAAGTCACCCAATAAAGTCCTACTTGAGTAAAAATCTAAAAGCATTTAGTTTAAAATATTCTTAAGTATCAAAAGTAAAAGTATAAATCATTTCAAATTGCTTATAATAAGCAAACCAGATGGCACATTGTTCTTCTTATCAGGGATGTTATTTTCTTTAGAAATGTAAAAGTAGTCAGAAAAAAATAATAAAGTAAATTACAGATAACCAAAAAATGACTTAAGTAGTACTTTAAAGTATTTTTACTAAAGTACTTTACACGACTGTGTGTGTGGATCTTCTAGATAGACAGGGATGGGATGCAGCCATGGCACAGGGGCCAGGAAGTCATGTCTGTGGAAACACAACCCCATCAAAACATTCCAATTACACAGCTTATACAATATGATAGCTAGGCTGAGCAGCCAACATCTGTTTGGAGAGAAAGACAGACAGAGATAAGTTTCCCATGCCAATAAAGCCCATTCCAATGTCAATGAAGCCACTTTGAATTGAATTGAGAGAGAGAATCACAAAGCAAAAATATGAATATGTCACCTATTGGAAAGACAACACAAAAAAGTTAACTTCAATGCAATTTGGCTTCTAACAGACAGTACATGGTGGCAGATTATCTAACTATCAGACTATCTATGTGTTTTTTCATAGTTTTGATGTCTTCACTACTATTCTACAATGTAGAAAATAGTAAAAAAAATGAAGAAAAACACTTGAATGAGTAGGTGTTTTAAAACCTTTGACTGGTAGTGTACACAGTTATCATTCACTGTGGTTAGACAGTCTGGCAGACAGGATGTGCTCACTCTGCCCTCAGAAAGACGTCCAGACAGAGCTGAACAGCTCCTATACTGGAAGAACTATACAGACGTATGGGCAATTGTCTACCCCAAAATGTAAAACAAATACAAAGATTTTAAAAAACAAAACTGAAAGAGAGAGAATCTAATATCTATTGGGGGGAAACTACATATTTTCCTGCAGAATAGGTTGTTTCCTGCCACACCTGTAGAGACAGCCAGTAGAACAACCAACCAGAACATTACTACCTGTGTGTTTCACCTGTAGAGACAGTCAGTAGAACAACCAACCAGAACATTACTACCTGTGTGTTTCACCTGTAGAGACAGTCAGTAGAACAACCAATCAGAACATTACTACCTGTGTGTTTCACCTGTAGAGACAGCCAGTAGAACAACCAACCAGAACATTACTACCTGTGTGTTTCACCTGTAGAGACAGCCAGTAGAACAACCAACCAGAACATTACTACCTGTGTGTTTCACCTGTAGAGACAGCCAGTAGAACAACCAACCAGAACATTACTACCTGTGTGTTTCAACTGTAGAGACAGCCAGTAGAACAACCAACCAGAACATTACTACCTGTGTGTTTCACCTGTAGAGACAGCCAGTAGAACAACCAACCAGAACATTACTACCTGTGTGTTTCACCTGTAGAGACAACCAGTAGAACAACCAACCAGAACATTACTACCTGTGTGTTTCACCTGTAGAGACAGCCAGTAGAACAACCAACCAGAACATTACTACCTGTGTGTTTCACCTGTAGAGACAGTCAGTAGAACAACCAACCAGAACATTACTACCTGTGTGTTTCACCTGTAGAGACAACCAGTAGAACAACCAACCAGAACATTACTACCTGTGTGTTTCACCTGTAGAGACAGTCAGTAGAACAACCAATCAGAACATTACTACCTGTGTGTTTCACCTGTAGAGACAGCCAGTAGAACAACCAACCAGAACATTACTACCTGTGTGTTTCACCTGTAGAGACAGCCAGTAGAACAACCAACCAGAACATTACTACCTGTGTGTTTCACCTGTAGAGACAGCCAGTAGAACAACCAACCAGAACATTACTACCTGTGTGTTTCACCTGTAGAGACAGCCAGTAGAACAACCAACCAGAACATTACTACCTGTGTGTTTCACCTGTAGAGACAGCCAGTAGAACAACCAACCAGAACATTACTACCTGTGTGTTTCACCTGTAGAGACAGCCAGTAGAACAACCAACCAGAACATTACTACCTGTGTGTTTCACCTGTAGAGACAGCCAGTAGAACAACCAACCAGAACATTACTACCTGTGTGTTTCAACTGTAGAGACAGCCAGTAGAACAACCAACCAGAACATTACTACCTGTGTGTTTCACCTGTAGAGACAGCCAGTAGAACAACCAACCAGAACATTACTACCTGTGTGTTTCACCTGTAGAGACAGCCAGTAGAACAACCAATCAGAACACTGACATTACTACCTGTAATGTCAGAGAGAGAGAGAGAGAGAGAGAGAGAATAATAATTAGCCTCTCACCTGAAGGTTTATGTCTAGCCTGGGAAAGGCAAGCGTCTGACTTGAATCTTCACATTAATAATCACACATTCACGCTCTGGATAAGAGCGTCTGCTAAATGACTTAAATGTAAATGTAATTCATATAAAAAATGTATTAATTTAAGTTACAAAAGCAGACAACAAAATTGTAATAAATGACAATACGAATTGTGACGGACCGTGGCTAGAGGCTAAAGTGAAGTATTGATAGGTGGGACATACCAAGTGTCTTGATAGGTGGGACATACCAAGTGTCTTGATAGGTGGGACAAACCAAGTGTCTTGATAGGTGGGACATACCAAGTGTCTTGATAGATGGGACATACCAAGTGGCTTGATAGATGGGACATACCAAGTGGCTTGATAGATGGAACACACCAAGTGGCTTGATAGATGGGGCATACCAAGTGGCTTGATAGATGGGACATACCAAGTGGCTTGATAGATGGGACATACCAAGTGGCTTGATAGGTGGGACATACCAAGTGGCTTGATAGGTGGGACATACCAAGTGTCTTGATAGATGGGACATACCAAGTGTCTTGGTAGATGGGACATACAAAGTGTATTGATAGGTGGGACATACCAAGTGTCTTGATAGATGGGACATACAAAGTGTATTGATAGATGGGACATACCAAGTGTCTTGGTAGATGGGACATACAAAGTGTATTGATAGATGGGACATACCAAGTGTCTTGGTAGATGGGACATACAAAGTGTATTGATAGGTGGGACATACAAAGTGTATTGATAGGTGGGACATACCAAGTGTCTTGATAGGTGGGACATACCAAGTGTATTGATAGGTGGGACATACCAAGTGTCTTGATAGGTGGGACATAACAAGTGTCTTGATAGATGGGACATACCAAGTGTTTAAATTGGTATTAAGGTCGACCTGCCCTTCGCCGGTAGGCTGGATATCTGCTGTATCTCAACTACCTAGACCTTGGCTGCATCCCAAGAAGCACCCTACTGTGGGGGAAGGGTTTTGCTTATGAAATAGAATTGAACATGGCACTGAATGTATCTGAGACCTGCTCTAGTCTGGGATCTAGTCTTGGACCTGTCATAGTGTAGGACCAGCTCTAGTCATGGTCCAGCTCTAGTCTAGGGCCGACTCTAATCTGGGACCAGCTCTAATCTGGGACCAGCTCTATTCTAGGACCAGCTCTAGTCTAGGACCGACTCTAGTCTTGGACCAGCTCTAGTCTTGGACCTGTCATAGTGTAGGACCAGCTCTATTCTAGGACCAGCTCTAGTCTTGACCGACTCTAGTCTTGGACCAGCTCTAGTCTTGGACCAGCTCTAGTCTTGGACCGACTCTAGTCTTGGACCAGCTCTAGTCTTGGACCGACTCTAGTCTTGGACCAGCTCTAGTCTTGGACCAGCTCTAGTCTTGGACCGACTCTAGTCTTGGACCAGCTCTAGTCTTGGACCAGCTCTAGTCTTGGACCGACTCTAGTCTTGGACCAGCTCTAGTCTTGGACCGACTCTAGTCTTGGACCAGCTCTAGTCTTGGACCGACTCTAGTCTTGGACCAGCTCTAGTCTTGGACCAGCTCTAGTCTAGGACCGACTCTAGTCTTGGACCGACTCTAGTCTTGGACCGACTCTAATCTGGGACCAGCTCTAGTCTTGGACCGACTCTAGTCTTGGACCAGCTCTAGTCTTGGACCGACTCTAGTCTTGGACCAGCTCTAGTCTTGGACCGACTCTAGTCTTGGACCAGCTCTAGTCTTGGACCGACTCTAGTCTTGGACCAGCTCTAGTCTTGGACCAGCTCTAGTCTAGGACCGACTCTAGTCTTGGACCGACTCTAGTCTTGGACCAGCTCTAGTCTTGGACCAGCTCTAGTCTAGGACCGACTCTAGTCTTGGACCGACTCTAGTCTTGGACCAGCTCTAATCTGGGACCAGCTCTAGTCTAGGACCGACTCTAATCTGGGTCCAGCTCTAGTCTAGGACCGACTCTAATCTGGGACCAGCTCTAGTCTTGGACCTGTCATAGTGTAGGACCAGCTCTAATCTGGGACCAGCTCTAATCTGGGACCAGCTCTAATCTGGGAGCAGCTCTAGTCTAGGACCAGCTCTATTCTGGGACCAGCTCTAGTCTTGGACCAGCTCTAGTCTTGGACCGACCCTAATCTGGGACCAGCTCTAGTCTAGGACCGACCCTAATCTGGGACCAGCTCTAGTCTAGGACCGACCCTAATCTAGCTCTAGTCTAGGACCGACCCTATTCTGAGACCAGCTCCAATCTGGGACCAGCTCTAGTCTAGGACCGACTCTAATCTGGGACCAGCTCTAATCTGGGACCAGCTCTAGTCTTGGACCGACTCTAATCTGGGACCAGCTCTAGTCTAGGACCGACCCTAATCTGGGACCAGCTCTAATCTGGGACCAGCTCTAGTCTTGGACCGACTCTAATCTGGGACCAGCTCTAGTCTAGGACCGACTCTAATCTGGGACCAGCTCTAATCTGGGACCAGCTCTAGTCTTGGACCGACTCTAATCTGGGACCAGCTCTAGTCTAGGACCGACCCTAATCTGGGACCAGCTCTAGTCTAGGACCGACCCTATTCTGAGACCAGCTCCAATCTGGGACCAGCTCTAGTCTAGGACCGACTCTAATCTGGGACCAGCTCTAGTCTTGGACCGAGTCTAATCTGGGACCAGCTGTAGTCTAGGACCAGCTCTAGTCTTGGACCAGCTCTAATCTGGGACCAGCTCTAGTCTAGGACCAGCTCTAGTCTTGGACCAGCTCTAGTCTAGAACCAGCTCTAATCTGGGACCAGCTCTAATCTGGGACCAGCTCTAATCTGGGACCAGCTCTAATCTGGGACCAGCTCTAATCTGGGACCAGCTCTAGTCTAGGACCAGCTCTAGTCTGGGACCAGCTCTAGTCTAGAACCAGCTCTAATCTGGGACCAGCTCTAATCTGGGACCAGCTCTAATCTGGGACCAGCTCTAATCTGGGACCAGCTCTAATCTGGGACCAGCTCTAATCTGGGACCAGCTCTCCCCCATTCAACCAACTACCTACCCCATCCCCATATTTGTTTTTGTGTTTCTGCTCTTTTGCAGACCAGTATTTCTACTTGCACATCCTCATCTGCATATATATCACTCATGTAAATTGCTAAATTGTAATTACTTCGCCACTATTGGTCTATTTATCGCCTTACCTCCTTACTTCATTTGCACGTACTGTATATAGATTTTTCTATTGTGTTATTGACTGTACGTTTGTTTATCCAATGTGTAACTCTGTGTTCTTTTTGTTGCACTGCTTTGCTTTACCTTGGCCAGGTTGCAGTTGTAAATGAGAACTTGTTCTCAACTGGCCTACCTGGTTAAATAAAGGTGAAATAAAAAAATTAAAAGAAATAGGACCGACTCTAATCTGGGACCAGCTCTAATCTGGGACCAGCTCTAATCTGGGACCAGCTCTAGTCTGGGACCGACTCTAATCTGGGACCAGCTCTAGTCTGGGACCAGCTCTAATCTGGGACCAGCTCTAATCTGGGACCAGCTCTAATCTGGGACCAGCTCTAATCTGGGAGCAGCTCTAGTCTGGGACCAGCTCTAATCTGGGACCAGCTCTAATCTGGGACCAGCTTTAGTCTGGGAGCAGCTCTAATCTGGGAGCAGCTCTAATCTGGGACCAGCTTTAGTCTGGGAGCAGCTCTAATCTGGGAGCAGCTCTAATCTGGGACCAGCTCTAATCTGGGACCAGCTTTAGTCTGGGAGCAGCTCTAATCTGGGAGCAGCTCTAATCTGGGACCAGCTCTAATCTGGGACCAGCTCTAGTCTGGGACCAGCTTTAGTCTGGGAGCAGCTCTAATCTGGGAGCAGCTCTAATCTGGGACCAGCTCTAATCTGGGACCAGCTCTAGTCTGGGACCAGCTCTAATCTGGGACCAGCTCTAATCTGGGACCAGCTCTAATCTGGGACCAGCTTTAGTCTGGGAGCAGCTCTAATCTGGGAGCAGCTCTAATCTGGGACCAGCTCTAATCTGGGACCAGCTCTAATCTGGGACCAGCTCTAGTCTGGGACCAGCTTTAGTCTGGGAGCAGCTCTAATCTGGGAGCAGCTCTAATCTGGGACCAGCTCTAATCTGGGAGCAGCTCTAATCTGGGACCAGCTCTAGTCTGGGAGCAGCTCTAATCTGGGACCAGCTCTAATCTGGGACCAGCTCTAATCTGGGACCAGCTCTAATCTGGGACCAGCTCTAGTCTGGGACCAGCTTTAGTCTGGGAGCAGCTCTAATCTGGGAGCAGCTCTAATCTGGGACCAGCTCTAATCTGGGACCAGCTCTCGTCTAGGAGCAGCTCTAATCTGGGACCAGCTCTAATCTGGGACCAGCTCTAATCTGGGACCAGCTCTAGTCTGGGACCAGCTCTAGTCTGGGACCAGCTTTAGTCTGGGAGCAGCTCTAATCTGGGAGCAGCTCTAATCTGGGACCAGCTCTAATCTGGGACCAGCTCTAATCTGGGACCAGCTCTCGTCTAGGAGCAGCTCTAATCTGGGACCAGCTCTAGTCTTGGCAGCTGGGACTGAAGTGAACCAAATATAAACCTGCCATCACTCTTTCCATTTTATCTGTCTGAAGAAAGAAAACCCTTATCCTAACTCTTTAATCATGTCACAGAGGGAATTGACATCTTATGCCATTGTGATTGTCTTTAGTTTATTAATGTCACCATGGGAGAGAGAGAGAGAGAGAGAGAGAGGAAGAGAGAGCGAGAATTAGAGCGAGCGAGAGAGTCAGACAGACTGGATTCAAAAGGACCGATCAGGCCCCCTAAGCATATCCTTAATTCAAGCAATGTGTGATAAATTGTGTGGCTGCCACACAAACCATGATAAATGAGGATGTTGTTTAAGGAGTACATTAAACGCCACATTCTCTGCAAGGTTGTGCATGTTCAAAGAAGCGAAGCTGTGATCCTCTTCCAAAGGAGTGCAACCAACCTCCAGATGAAAACGTGTCGAAGCCACAACTTTGCAGGTGAGGTTGGCTTGAGGATTTGAGCAATGCTTTGCAGATGTACTCTCCCATCTCCACTCAGAATGTATTGTGCCTTCAGACCCATACATCTCATATGGTATGTCTATGTGTCCATGTTTGCCTGACTAAACTGCGTCATCTCTCTGGAGCACACACAAAGGACATGCTTTCACTGAAATGCCAAAGGAGAGGAGTAGAGTAGAGAGAACAGAAGAGGAGAGGAGAGGAGATGAGAGAGGAGAGAAGATGAGAGAGGAGAGGAGAGGCGAGGACAGAAGAGTAGAACAGAGGAGAGAGAAGAGAAGATGAGAGAGGAGAGGAGAGGAGAGGAGAGGAGAGGAGAGGAGAGGAGAGGAGAGGAGAGGAGAGGAGAGGAGAAGATGGGAGAGGTGAGAAGATGAGAGAGGTGAGGAGAGGACAGAATTGGAGAAAAGAGGAGAGAAAGGGAGAGGAGAGGAGAAAGAAGAGAAGATGAGAGAGGAGAGGAGAAAAGAGGAGAGGAGAGGAGAGGAGAGGAGAGAAGAAGAGAGGAGAGGAGAGAAGATGAGAGAGGAGAGAAGGTAGGAGAGAAGAGGAGAGGAGAGGAGAGGAGAGGAGAGGAGAGGAGAGGAGAGGAGAGGAGAGGAGAGGAGAGGGAAGATGAGAGGAGAAAAGAGAGGAGAGGAGATGAGAGGAGAAGAGAGGAGAGGAGAGAAGATGAGAGAGGAGAGAAGGTGAGAGAGGAGAGGAGAAAAGAGGAGAAAAGAGGAGAGGAGAGGAGATGAGAGGAGAGGAGAGGAGAAGAAGAGAAGAGGAGAGGACGAGGTGAGAGGAGAGGAGAGGAGAGAAGAGGAGAGGAGATGAGAGAGAAGAAGAGAGGAGAGGAGAGAAGATGAGAGAGGAGAGAAGAGGAGAGGAGAGGAGAGGAGAGGAGAGGAGAGGAGAGGGAGGAGAGGAGAGGAGAGGAGAGGAGAGGAGAGGAGAGGAGATGAGAGAGGAGAGAAGGTGAGAGAGGAGAGGAGAAAAGAGGAGAGGAGAAAAGAGGAGAGGAGAGGAGATGAGAGGAGAGGAGAGGAGAGGAGATGAGAGAAGAGGAGAGGAGAGGAGAGGAGAGAAGGTGAGAGAGGAGAGGAGAAAAGAGGAGAAAAGAGGAGAGGAGAGGAGATGAGAGGAGAGGAGATGAGAGATGAGGAGAGGAGAGGAGAGAAGATGAGAGAGGAGAGAAGGTGAGAGAGGAGAGGAGAAAAGAGGAGAAAAGAGGAGAGGAGAGGAGAGGAGAGGAGAGGAGAGGAGAGGAGAGGAGAGAAGATGAGAGAGAAGATGAGAGAAGATGAGAGAGGAGAGAAGGTGAGAGAGGAGAGGAGAAAAGAGGAGAGGAGAGAGGATGAGAGGAGAGGAGAGGACAGAAGAGAGAAGAGGAACTTCAGTGATGACCTGGTTTGACTTCTGGTCCGTCAGCCTCACAAACAAACCTGTCATGATCTCAGGCAATGCGGACTGAACTGTGAGAACTGGCAACACCACAACCGTCCTGGCTCCATCTGCTCTGTGGCCCTGGATCCACTGCACAGGGAATGAGGGAAGAAGAGAAAGGAGGAGAAGAGGAAGGAGGGAGGGAGGGGAAGAGAGAGGAAACCCAAAAACACAGCACAATCCGGGCCAGCCAAATTACAAATCACTTAATTGTAACCAGATAGGATGGATGGACGAAGTCCTAGACACACTGCTGCCTCGCTGCTTTTCCACTCTTCAATGGAGAGAAGTTTAGTTCCACTTCAAAAAATATATAGTGAAATCACAGTGGTGGATGAAAGTGGCGTCAAAACGACACTGCCTAGGGGTGGAAAATCCTATGGAACAGAAGTGATTTCACACACATTTCCACTATCTGTGACCCCTGTTATTATGCTTTCAACATTGTCCTCGACGGTGAGACGATTTTAGACTGACACCAGATCTGTTATAATTAGAGCTATTGTAGCGACGGACCAGTAATTACTAGATTACCTAGTTTGAAAGGACAGCCTGTCATGTCAGCAGCATTTCCATCAAGTTCATCAAACTGTGTTTTTATAAACTGGGTGGTTCGATCCCTGAATTCTGATTGGCTGACAGCCGTGGTATATCAGACCGTATACCACGGGTATGACAAAACATGGATTTTTACAGCTCTAATTACGTTGGTAAACCAGTTTATAATAGCAATAAGGCACCTTAGGGTTTTGTGGTATATAGCCAATATACCACGGCTAAGGGCTGTGTCCAGGCACTCCGCGTTGTGCATATTGCTTAAGTAATCAGTGAGTAGTGGTCAGGGGTTTCAGGAAAGTAAGGGGTTAGATTAGGTTTAGTAGTTACATTAATGGTAAGAAAGTGGCAGTCACCTGTCCTTTCTAGCATGGCCAAAGAGTGACAGCAGAGATAGAATGTTCCCATGCAGGTGAAGTCTGGCTAGGATCACTGACAACCGGACTACTGCACAATAGGTACGCCTGGATGAAAGCAATGGATGTTTGTGTGTCTGTGTCTGAGTGTGCGTGTTTGTGTGTGTGTGTGTGCGTGTCTGTGTGTGTGTGTGTGTGTGTGTGTGTGTGTGTAAACAGTGACTCACCTGGACAATAACACAACAGCACCAGTCTGTCTGAACGGCAGGACAGGGCCATTCCCTCTCATCTGGTCCCCATAAGAGATTCCTATGGGTATCAGACTAAGAGATTCCTATGGGTATCAGACTAAGAGATTCCTATGGGTATCAGACTAAGAGATTCCTATGGGTATCAGACTAAGAGATTCCTATGGGTATCAGACTAAGAGATTCCTATGGGTGTCAGACTAAGAGATTCCTATGGGTGTCAGACTCGCACAGTCAACACGTCAGACACGGTCGGGAAATCAGACAGACTTGGACACATACCTGAAGGTACATCCACATAAACCTTTAAATATGCAGCAAACTGTCAAAAACACATATCTACACTATCAACAGGTGTATCTGTTATTGTAGTAGGACGGTGAGGCATGGGACTGTAGACTATCTAGACAGTTTAGTGATGGACAGGAAGAGATGCCAGAGAGAACAGCTGGTGGCTGCCTCCACCCAGTACTCCTGTGGTTTGTTGTATCTCATATAAGACAGCCGCATGATAACATCACATTTAGGCCAGATCACATTCGTGTACGGACAGAGGGGAGGTGAGGGAGACTGTGAGGTGTAAGATCCATCCTGTCCTTTTCCTAAATTAAGAACATTAGTGTCAGAATATCAGTCCATGGCTTGGAGTGTAGAAGAATGTCAAAACATGAATGAACCCAGTCACGCTATGTGGGGTACATTCCTCAATAGATATTGGAAATGCACATTGTCCACTAAGCAAAATTGTGATTTCCTAAATGGAGGGAATCCGAAGGCTACATAACGCACCAGTTTTTTTCCATATTTAATTGACCTATTTTAAAAGCTGCCCATTCGTGGGCCACATTTTCCTAGTTGTTGGAAATGTACAGGAAGTGCCAAGGACATTGTATTGATAAAACAGGCTGGTTTTACAGTGTGATCTCTACTCTCTACCCTCCAGCTCCAGGAGAGGTAAAGGAGGATTTAGGTTTCTCCAACACGTTCAACGAGTGTGTGTGTGTGTGTGTGTGTGTGTGTGTGTGTGTGTGTGTGTGTGTGTGTGTGTGTGTGTGTGTGTGCGTGTGTGCGTGCGTGCGTGCGTGCGTGCGTGCGTGCGTGCGTGCGTGCGTGCGTGCGTGCGTGCGTGCGTGCGTGCGTGCGTGTTCACTCCTGTAGAAGCTGCTCTGACAGAGACAGAAAGGAGGTCAAAGAGGCGACAGACAGACAGCTGCTTTAACGTCTCGCTGTCTCGCCCTCCGATGATGGGTAATGATGGGTAATGATGGGTAATGATGAGTAATGATGGGTAATGATGGGTAATGATGGGTAATGATGGGTGATGATGGGTAATGATGGGTAATGATGGGTAATGATGGGTAATGATGGGTGATGCTGGGTGATGATGGGTAATGATGGGTGCTGATGGGTAATGATGGGTAATGATGGGTGATGATGGGTAATGATGGGTAATGATGGGTGATGCTGGGTAATGATGGGTAATGATGGGTAATGATGGGTGATGATGGGTAATGATGGGTAATGATGGGTAATGATGGGTGATGATGGGTAATGATGGGTAATGATGGGTGATGATGGGTGATGATGGGTAATGATGGGTAATGATGGGTGATGATGGGTGATGATGGGTAATGATGGGTAATGCTGGGTGATGATGGGTAATGATGGGTAATGATGGGTAATGATGGGTAATGATGGGTGATGATGGGTGATGCTGGGTAATGATGGGTAATGATGGGTGATGCTGGGTGATGATGGGTGCTGATGGGTAATGATGGGTAATGATGGGTGATGATGGGTAATGATGGGTAATGATGGGTGATGCTGGGTGATGATGGGTAATGATGGGTGATGATGGGTAATGATGGGAGATCATCTATAGAATCTGCACCTTTTCACCAGAGTGTCGTGTTCACGAATGTCATTTTATAATGTATCTCCCATTATGGCAATGCCTTAATGAACTGACACGTTTCCTGCATTGAATACAATGTCACTATTGACATCTCCTCTGAGATAATTTTCTCTTCACAATATCACGGTCAAGTTATTGACAGGATGCAGTAGCATGGAATAGGCTATACAGCATTATAAAACATGATGTCAGACAACTACACAGCTGCATCACACCTGGTTATGAGCCTCAAATCTAATTACTGAAACGATGAAAATAAGAAGTCGACTATCACGCACAATTCGTCATCGTTTGAAACCGACAGACTACCAAAGAGATGAGTGAGATATTCCACCCAACAATAAGGTTGTGTCCCAAATGACTCCCTATTCCCTACATAGTGTGCTACTTTCTTTTTTTATTACAAAAGTAGTACACTATGCAGGGAATAGGGTGCACAATATGTCTAGCCTTGAGGCTTGAGCAGAGAACTTCTCTCACTGTTTTCTCCAACATTAGGGAGGCAGGTAGCCTAGTGGTTAGAGGCAGGTAGCCTGGTGGTTAGAGGCAGGTAGCCTAGTGGTTAGAGACAGGTAGCCTAGTGGCTAGAGACAGATAGTCTAGTTGTTAGAGACATGTAGCCTAGTGGCTAGAGGCAGGTAGCCTAGTGGTTAGAGGCAGGTAGCCTAGTAGTTAGAGACAGGTAGCCTAGTAGTTAGAGGCAGGTAGCCTAGTGGTTAGAGACAGGTAGCCTAGTGGTTGGAGGCAGGTATCCTAGTGGTTGGAGGCAGGTAGCCTAGTGGTTAGAGGCAGGTAGCCTAGTGGTTAGAGGCAGGTAGCCTAGTGGTTAGAGGCAGGTAGCCTAGTGGTTAGAGGCAGGTAGCCTAGTGGTTAGAGGCAGGTAGCCTAGTGGTTAGAGGCAGGTAGCCTAGCGGTTAGAGACAGGTAGCCTAGCGGTTAGAGACAGGTAGCCTAGCGGTTAGAGACAGGTAGCCTAGCGGTTAGAGACAGGTAACCTAGCGGTTAGAGACAGGTAGCCTAGTGGTTAGAGGCAGGTAGCCTAGTGGTTTGAGACAGGTAGCCTAGTGGTTTGAGACAGGTAGCCTAGTGGCTAGAGACAGATAGCCTAATTGTTAGAGGCAGGTAGCCTAGTGGTTAGAGGCAGGTAGCCTAGTGGTTAGAGGCAGGTAGCCTAGTGGTTAGAGACAGGTAGCCTAGTGGTTAGAGGCAGGTAGCCTAGTGGTTGGAGGCAGGTAGCCTAGTGGTTAGAGGCAGGTAGCCTAGTGGTTAGAGGCAGGTAGCCTAGTGGTTAGAGACATGTAGCCTAGTGGCTAGAGGCAGGTAGCCTAGTGGTTAGAGGCAGGTAGCCTAGTGGTTAGAGGCAGGTAGCCTAGTGGTTAGAGGCAGGTAGCCTAGCGGTTAGAGACAGGTAGCTTAGTGGTTAGAGACAGGTAGCCTAGCGGTTAGAGACAGGTAGCCTAGCGGTTAGAGACAGGTAGCCTAGCGGTTAGAGACAGGTAGCCTAGCGGTTAGAGACAGGTAGCCTAGCGGTTAGAGACAGGTAACCTAGCGGTTAGAGACAGGTAGCCTAGTGGTTAGAGGCAGGTAGCCTAGTGGTTTGAGACAGGTAGCCTAGTGGTTTGAGACAGGTAACCTAGTGGCTAGAGACAGATAGCCTAGTTGTTAGAGGCAGGTAGCCTAGTGGTTAGAGGCAGGTAGCCTAGTGGTTAGAGGCAGGTAGCCTAGTGGTTAGAGACAGGTAGCCTAGTGGTTAGAGGCAGGTAGCCTAGTGGTTGGAGGCAGGTAGCCTAGTGGTTAGAGGCAGGTAGCCTAGTGGTTAGAGGCAGGTAGCCTAGTGGTTAGAGGCAGGTAGCCTAGTGGTTAGAGACATGTAGCCTAGCGGTTAGAGACAGGTAGCCTAGTGGTTAGAGGCAGGTAGCCTAGTGGTTAGAGACAGGTAGCCTAGTGGTTAGAGACAGGTAGCCTAGTGGTTAGAGACAAGTAGCCTATTGGTTAGAGACAGGTAGCCTAGTGGTTAGAGACAGGTAGCCTAGTGGTTAGAGACAGGTAGCCTGGTGGTTAGAGACAAGTAGCCTATTGGTTAGAGACAGGTAGCCTAGTGGTTAGAGACAGGTAGCCTAGTGGTTAGAGACAGGTAGCCTAGTGGTTAGAGGCAGGTATTCTAGTGGTTAGAGGCAGGTATTCTAGTGGTTAGAGACAGGTAGCCTAGTGGTTAGAGGCAGGTAACCTACTGGTTAGAGGCAGGTAACCTACTGGTTAGAGCGTTGGGCCAGTATCCGAAAGGTTGCTGGATTGAATCCCGAGCTGACAAGGTAAAAATCTGTTGTTCTGCCCCTGAACAAGACAGTTGTTCTTAATTAACTAACTTGCCTGGTTAAATAAGGGTTTTCTAATGTGCTTCCTTGGGGTTGGAAGTGTTTATTAATGGGGTGATCATCAACATATCCAGGCCCTAGCAGAGAGAGAAGTCACAGTCACACCTACAGGTTACAGCTAGGGCCACTGGTCTGGAAAAACTTACATTACCATGTTTAACAAGAGAGTGAAGTGACACTGACGGAACCACATGCTAACCACAGGTGGCTGGAGGCACGTTAATAGGGGAGGACTGGGTCATATTAATGACTAGAACGGAATAAATGGAATGGTATCGAACACATCAGACTTCCATGTGTTTGATTCTTTCCATGTGTTTGATGCCACTCCATTCCAGCCATTATCATGAGCTGTCCTCCCCTCACCAGCCTCCTGTGATGCTGACCCTTCACTCTTTGGTGACCGGGAACCGATACTCTCCACGTTCACTTTCCACTACGCTCCTGGACTCTTGCACAACATACCTCACACTGATAACAGAGATGACGCATCGCAATGTGAAGTCAGATTTGGACATACTGTATGCTTTCCGCTCTGGAAATGGTTCTCGTTTTAATGTTCCACGAGGCAACAGCTTGTTGGATGAGGATATAGTTGAGCTGGCCTTCGGCTGTGAGGAGGACTCTGCCACTGTGGACAATGACCTCAGAGCTTTACACTCTCTCTGTCCTTTAGAATCAGCCAGAAAGAACACAGTGACCTGTCTCTCCACTATGGTGGACACAAGAGATATTAGATAATGACATTAGATCTATGTGTTTTCAAATTGCTAAGGGGGCCAAAGTAGGAGTACGCAACGGAGATATACAAGAACAGGTAAAAAAAAGCGTGTTGGCTGTTTTGGAGAAGGGCACATTTTCAAAGCATTTTGTCTTCAAAATATCTCAATATCTCAAATATCTCAATAACTCACTGGGGAAGTAAGTTGTGCAACTCCTTGGCATTTGTCACCACAGGACATACCATTTTGCCAGAAAATCAGAAGCATGTCTGAGTGAGTTTATCTAATCACAACCGTTGGAAAAACACTGACACACAAATATTTTAAATGCTTTCCGAATTCTGACCAAGAACCTCTTTAGTAAGTAGACTAAATAAACCAACTCTCTCTAAAATATTTTTCCACAAAGATCTCTGTATTATCAGCCCAGAGAGTACATTCAAAACCTCAAAGTAGGTCCAAATATAAATCAAATCCATCTTCAAAAACACAGGTGACAGTTGAAATCTCCATCCACTTCCATGAGGGCTGAGACCTCCATCCACTTCCATGAGAGTTGAGACCTCCATCCACTTCCATGAGGGCTGAGACCTCCATCCACTTCCATGAGGGCTGAGATCTCCATCCACTTCCATGAGGGTTGAGACCTCCATCCACTTCCATGAGGGCTGAGACCTCCATCCACTTCCATGAGAGTTGAGACCTCCATCCACTTCCATGAGAGTTGAGACCTCCATCCACTTCCATGAGGGCTGAGACCTCCATCCTCCATCCACTTCCATGAGGGCTGAGACCTCCATCCACTTCCATGAGGGCTAAGACCTCGATCCACTTCCATGAGAGTTGAGACCTCCATCCACTTCCATGAGAGTTGAGACCTCCATCCACTTCCATGAGAGTTGAGACCTCCATCCACTTCCATGAGAGTTGAGACCTCCATCCACTTCCATGAGGGCTGAGACCTCCATCCTCCATCCACTTCCATGAGGGCTGAGACCTCCATCCACTTCCATGAGGGCTGAGACCTCCATCCACTTCCATGAGAGTTGAGACCTCCATCCACTTCCATGAGAGTTGAGACCTCCATCCACTTCCATGAGAGTTGAGACCTCCATCCACTTCCATGAGAGTTGAGACCTCCATCCACTTCCATGAGAGTTGAGACCTCCATCCACTTCCATGAGAGTTGAGACCTCCATCCACTTCCATGAGAGTTGAGACCTCCATCCACTTCCATGAGAGTTGAGACCTCCATCCACTTCCATGAGAGTTGAGACCTCCATCCACTTCCATGAGAGTTGAGACCTCCATCCACTTCCATGAGAGTTGAGACCTCCATCCACTTCCATGAGAGTTGAGACCTCCGACCTCCATCCACTTCCATGAGAGTTGAGACCTCCATCCTCCATCCACTTCCATGAGAGTTGAGACCTCCATCCTCCATCCACTTCCATGAGAGTTGAGACCTCCATCCACTTCCATGAGAGTTGAGACCTCCATCCACTTCCATGAGGGCTGAGACCTCCATCCACTTCCATGAGGGCTGAGACCTCCATCCACTTCCATGAGGGCTGAGCGCTCCATCCTCCATCCACTTCCATGAGGGCTGAGACCTCCATCCACTTCCATGAGAGTTGAGACCTCCATCCACTTCCATGAGGGCTGAGACCTCCATCCACTTCCATGAGAGTTGAGACCTCCATCCACTTCCATGAGGGCTGAGACCTCCATCCACTTCCATGAGGGCTGAGACCTCCATCCACTTCCATGAGAGTTGAGACCTCCATCCACTTCCATGAGGGCTGAGACCTCCATCCACTTCCATGAGGGCTGAGACCTCCATCCACTTCCATGAGAGTTGAGACCTCCATCCACTTCCATGAGAGTTGAGACCTCCATCCACTTCTATGAGGGCTGAGACCTCCATCCACTTCCATGAGGGCTGAGACCTCCATCCACTTCCATGAGAGTTGAGTTCTCCATCCACTTCCATGAGAGTTGAGACCTCCATCCACTTCCATGAGAGTTGAGACCTCCATCCACTTCCATGAGGGCTGAGACCTCCATCCACTTCCATGAGGGCTGAGACCTCCATCCACTTCCATGAGGGCTGAGACCTCCATCCACTTCCATGAGAGTTGAGACCTCCATCCACTTCCATGAGGGCTGAGACCTCCATCCACTTCCATGAGGGCTGAGACCTCCATCCACTTCCATGAGAGTTGAGACCTCCATCCACTTCCATGAGAGTTGAGACCTCCATCCACTTCCATGAGAGTTGAGACCTCCATCCACTTCCATGAGAGTTGAGACCTCCATCCACTTCCATGAGGGCTGAGACCTCCATCCACTTCCATGAGGACTGAGACCTCCTTCCACTTCCATGAAGAGAGAGAGAGAGAGAGAGACCACAGTGTGCCATCACAGCAGAAAAATGTGTGACCTGTTGCCACAATAAAAGAACAAGTGAAGAACAAACACCATTGAAAATACAACCCATATCTTCCCTTTTGTACTTTAGCTATTTGCACATTGTTACAACACTATACATAGCCATAATATTCCTTTGGAAAATGTCATGTTTACTGTTCATTTTTTATTGTTTATTTCACTTTAGTTTTTTTATCTATTTCACTTGCTTTGGCAATGTTAACATATTTTTCCCATGTCAATAAAGCCCTTTGAATTGAATTGAGAGTTTCAGCTAAGTAATCCAACAGGATGGGGGGGGGGGGGGGGGCAGCAGTACCAACCAGTGGTCTGAAGGGTTAGTCTGTTAGGCTTGCTAGTTCCAGGTCAGGTCAGATAGACTGCCAGGCATGCCAATTATGTCCAACACAAACACATGGCTCGCATTACCTCCAAGTGGCTTACTGGAGACCTATCAAACCAGGGCTGTGTTCAAAATGGCATCCTATTCCCTTGTAGTGTAGATCTTTAGACCAGGGCCCTTGTGCACTACATAGGGAACAGGGTGCCATTGGGCTGCTCTGGTCTAAAGTAGTGCACTACATAGGGAACAGGGTGCCATAGGGCTCTGGTCTAAAGTAGTGCACTACATAGGGAACAGGGTGCCATTGGGTTCTGAACTAAAGTAGTGCACTACAAAGGGAATAGGGTGCCATAGGGCTCTGGTCTAAAGTAGTGCACTACATAGAGAACAGGGTGCCATAGGGCTCTGGTCTAAAGTAGTGCACTACAAAGGGAACAGGGTGCCATTTCAGATGTAGGAGACCGGCCCTGCCAGTATCACCATGTGAAATAACAATCTGGAGCGAATGGACGGTAAGTGGAGAGCTGAAGTTGGGAGGCTCTGTCTGAAATGACACACCATTCTCTCTATAGGCCCTGGTCAAAGAAGTGCACTACAATGGCAGTAGGATGTTATTTTGGACACAACCCGGGGAGTTCAAAGAGCGTCGTGGGAAATATGGAATATATATATATGGAAGTCAGCGTCATGGTCGATTCCGGTGAACTTGACAACGGCAAGGACTGGGAACAGGTTCTTTCATACAGTATGATATGAATTACAATTATATTGCTAAATATAGCTTTCGATTAAACTCACACATTCAATTACAGTACAACAGTATGACCATTTTTGTAGACTTTTTGTTAATGTATGTGTGTACCGTCTGCACTTCATCCCAACTCCATCATAAAATATGCCGTTCGAAGGCAACAAATAACTGCCTGTTCTATAGCAGCAATAAAACTGAAGCACTGAGGCCACTGGACACTGGTGTTATTGAATCGGGCAAAGTAGCCACCCTCTGCCTTGATGACAACTTTTGCACACTCTTGAAATTTTCTCAACCAGCTTCATGTGGTAGTCACCTGGAATGCATTTAATTTAACAGGTGTGCCTTGTTAAAAAGTTAATTTGTGGAATTTCTTTCCTTCTTAATGCGTTTTAGACAATCAGTTGTGTTGTGACAAGGTAGGGGTGGTATACAGAAGATAGCCCTATTTGGTAAAATACCAACTCCATATTATGGCAAGAACATCTCAAATGAGCAAAGAAAAAGGACAGTCCATCATTACTTTAAGACATGAAGGTCAGTCAATCTGGAACATTTCAAGAACTTTTAAAGTTTCTTCAAGTGCAGTTGCAAAAACCATGAAGCACTATGATGAAACTGGTTCTAATGAGGACCACCACGGGAAAGGAAGACCTAGAGTTACCTCTGCTGCAGAGGATAAATTCATTAAAGTTAACAGCAACTCAGATTGCAGCCCAAATAAATGCTTCAGAGTTGAAGTAACAGACACATCTCAACATCAACTGTTCAGAAGAGACTATGTGAATCAGGCCTTCATGTTCAAATTGCTGCAAAGAAACCACTACTAAAGGACAGCAATAAGAAGAAGAGACAAAAAAAAATTGAGATTTTTGGTTCCAACCGTCGTATCTTTGTGAGACGCAGAGTATGTGAATGGATGATCTCTGCATGTGTGGTTCCCACAATGAAGCATGGAGGAGGAGGTGGGATGGTGTGGGGGTGCTTTGCTGGTAACACTGTCAGTGATTTATTTAGAATTCAAGCGTCCTGCAGCGATACGCCATCCCATCTGGTTTGAGCTAAGAGGGACTATTATTTGTTTTTCAACAGGACAATGACCCAAAACACACCTTCAGGCTGTGTAAGGGCTATTTGACCAAGGAGAGTGATGGAGCGCAGTATCAGATGACCTGGCCTCCACAATCACCCAACCTCAACCCAATTGAGATGGTTCGGGATGAGTTGGACCGCAGAGTGAAGGAAAAGCAGTCAACAAGTGCCCAGCATATGTTGGAACTCCTTCAAGATTGTTGGAAAAAGCATTCCTCATGAAGCTGGTTGAGAGAACGTCAAGAGTGTGCAAAGCTGTCATCAAGGCAAAGGGTGGCTACTTTGAACAATCTGGGGTTACTACATGATTAAATATGTGTTATTTCGTAGTGTTGATGTCTTCACTATTATTCTGCAATGTAGAAAATAGTAAAAAACAAATAAAAGCCTTGAATGAGTAGATGTGTCCAAACATTTGACAGGTCCTGTACATGTAACTATGAGGGGGGAGAAAAACTACTAAAATACGTGTCTGTAGAGTTATATAGTCCCCATCACTGCCTGTCCATACTGTCAGTACGTGTCTGTAGAGTTATAGAGTCCCCATCACTGCCTGTCCATCCTGTCAGTACGTGTCTGTAGAGTTATAGAGTCCCCATCACTCCCTGTCCATCCTGTCAGTACGTGTCTGTAGAGTTATAGAGTCCCCATCACTGCCTGTCCATCCTGTTAGTACGTGTCTGTAGAGTTATAGAGTCCCCATCACTGCCTGCCCATCCTGTCTATCCTGTCAGTATTTTCTTTTCAAGGACTAGGCTTAATCTGTGTTCAGGAAATAGGCCCTATACTTTGAAAATATCTCAAATGAAACAGACAGTGCAAACAGAGCAGTACAGAACAGAACAGTACAGAGCAGTACAGAACACTACAGAAGAGAACAGAACAGAACAGTACAGAACAGTACAGAACAGAACAGAACAGAACAGTACAGAACAGAACAGAAGAGAACAGAACAGAACAGTACAGAACAGAACAGAACAGAACAGAACAGAACAGTACAGAACAGAACAGAACAGTACAGTACAGTACACTACAGAACAGAACAGAGCAGTACAGAACACTACAGAACAGAACAGAGCAGTACAGAACAGTACAGAACAGAACAGTACAGAACAGAGCAGTACAGAACAGAACAGTACAGAACAGTACAGAACAGAACAGTACAGAACAGAGCAGTACAGAACAGAACAGTACAGAACAGTACAGAACAGAGCAGTACAGAACACTACAGAACAGAACAGAGCAGTACAGAACACTACAGAACAGTACAGAACAGAACAGAACAGAGCAGTACAGAACAGTACAGAGCAGTACAGAGCAGTACAGAACAGTACAGAACAGTACAGAACAGAACAGTACAGAACAGAACAGAGCAGTACAGAGCAGTACAGAACAGAACAGAACAGAACAGAGCAGAACAGTACAGAACAGAACAGAACAGAGCAGAGCAGAACAGTACAGAACATAACAGAACAGAGCAGAGCAGAACAGAGCAGAACAGAACAGTACAGAACAGAACAGAACAGAACAGAGCACTACAGAACAGAACAGAACAGAACAGAACAGAGCAGTACAGAACAGAACAGTACAGAACAGTACAGAACAGAACAGAACAGTACAGAACAGAGCAGTACAGAACAGAACAGTACAGAACAGTACAGAACAGAGCAGTACAGAACACTACAGAACAGAACAGGGCAGTACAGAACACTACAGAACAGTACAGAACAGAACAGAACAGAGCAGTACAGAACAGCACAGAGCAGTACAGAGCAGTACAGAACAGTACAGAACAGAACAGAACAGTACAGAACAGAGCAGTACAGAGCAGTACAGAACAGAACAGAACAGAACAGAGCAGAGCAGAACAGTACAGAACAGAACAGAACAGAGCAGAGCAGAACAGTACAGAACAGAACAGAACAGAGCAGAGCAGAACAGAGCAGAACAGAACAGTACAGAACAGAACAGAACAGAGCAGAACAGAACAGAGCAGTACAGAGCAGTACAGAACAGAGCAGTACAGAACAGAACAGAACAGAGCAGAGCAGAACAGAACAGTACAGAACAGAGCAGAACAGAACAGTACAGAACACTACAGAACAGAACAGAACAGAACAGAGCAGAGCAGAACAGAGCAGAACAGAACAGAACAGAGCAGAGCAGAACAGAACAGTACAGAACAGAGCAGAACAGAACAGTACAGAACAGAACAGAACAGAACAGAACAGAGCACTACAGAACAGAACAGAACAGAACAGAACAGAGCAGAGCAGAACAGAGCACTACAGAACAGAACAGAACAGAACAGAACAGAGCAGAACAGAACAGTACAGAACAGAGCAGAACAGAACAGTACAGAACAGAACAGAACAGAGCACTACAGAACAGAACAGAACAGAACAGAACAGAGCAGAGCAGAACAGAGCAGAACAGAACAGAACAGAACAGTACAGTTGAAGCTGGTAAAACAGATTGTGGGAGAAAATTTGAGAAGAACCTTAGTTCTGCTCTGGGTTATATCCGTCAACATGAACTAATGACCCACTCCAAGCCTGTCAGTCACTAATAACATGTTCCTTTATGTGAAACTAACGACCCACTCCAAGCCTGTCAGTCACTCCTGTAACAATACATCAACAACAGAAATACGTGATGGCCTAACTGCATAACCACTTTAACAGCATAACCATTCTAACATCATAACCATTCTAACATCATAACCATTCTAACATCATAACCACTTTAACAGCATAACCATTCTAACATCATAACCACTCTAACATCATAACCACTCTAACATCATAACCATTCTAACATCATAACCATTCTAACATCATAACCATTCTAACATCATAACCATTCTAACATCATAACCATTCTAACATCATAACCACTCTAACATCATAACCACTCTAACATCATAACCATTCTAACATCATAACCATTCTAACATCATAACCATTCTAACATCATAACCATTCTAACATCATAACCATTCTAACATCATAACCATTCTAACATCATAACCATTCTAACATCATAACCATTCTAACATCATAACCATTCTAACATCATAACCACTCTCACATGCTACAATACTGGGTGTACTGAGCGTGCAGAGATATCTGTGTGCTTTCTCTTTTTATGTGGCTAGCTCAGTGTGCTTTCCAGACCTGGGTTCAAATACTATTTGAAATCATCTTAAACACTTTATATGTGATATATTGAGGCCGCTCAGTGCACTGGAACTAATAGAAACGTCCCAAACCCGCAAATGCCGCTCGTCTAGCACTCCAGTCAGGTTCAATTAAATGCTCAACATTTTTTTTTTTAGATTTCAAATAGTATTTGAACCCAGGTGTTGTGTGCTCTCCCATGTAGATGCTATCATTGCTATTTATCGTCATAGTAACCAGCTAGCCCGCCCGCCTGCCTTGAGCCAACTTAGTGAAAAATCACCCCGCTTCCCTCTACACAGCTCCTCAGCGATCATCACTGCACCTGCCACTATAATGAGTTCACCCTCACAATTAATTCACCCTGACAATGAATTCACCCTTGCAATTAATTCACCCTGACAGTTAATTCACCCTGACAATTAATTCACCCTCGCAATTAATTCACCCTGACAATTAATTAACCCTCACAATTAATTCACCCTGACAATGAATTCACCCTTGCAATTAATTCACCCTGACAATTAATTCACCCTCGCAATTAATTCACCCTGACAATTAATTCACCCTCACAATTAATTCACCCTGACAATGAATTCACCCTTGCAATTAATTCACCCTGACAGTTAATTCACCCTGACAATTAATTCACCCTCGCAATTAATTCACCCTGACAATTAATTCACCCTCGCAATTAATTCACCCTGACAATTAATTCACCCTCACAATTAATTCACCCTGACAATGAATTCACCCTTGCAATTAATTCACCCTGACAATTAATTCACCCTCGCAATTAATTCACCCTGACAATTAATTCACCCTCGCTCTCGTCACATTCCTTCTCTAGCTCTTCCAAAAGTTATGTGCGATCCTCCGCTCCATATTTATTCATGATATGTTCCACTTTCGCCTTGTCCGCCATCTTCTTCCGACCCTTCTTTACTTCACAACACCTGACATGCACTGTCAACTTTGGAACCTTATATAGACAGGTGTGTTTCTTTCTAAATCATGTCCAATCAATTGAATTGGCCACAGGTGGACCCCAATCAAGTTATAGCGATATCTCAAGGATGATCAAAGGAAATTGGATGCATCTAAGCTCAATTTGAAGTCTCATAGCAAAAGGGTTTGAATAGTTATGTGAATTTTATATTTCATTTTCAATGCGAAAATTTCGAAAAACATATTTTCACTTTGTCATTATGGGGTATTGTGTGTAGATGGGTGCAGTTTTTATTTGATTTAACTCATTTTGAATTAAGGCTGTAACAACAAAATGTGAAATACGTCAATGGGTATGAATACTTTCTGAAGGCAAATCAAATCAAATCAAAGTTTATTTGTCACGTGCGCCGAATACAACAGGTGTAGACCTTACAGTGAACTGCTGAATACAACAGGTGTAGACCTTACAGTGAACTGCTTACTTACAGGCTCTAACCAATAGTGCAAAAAAGGTGTTAGGTGCACAATAGGTAAGTAAAGAAATAAAACAACAGTAAAAATACAGGCTATATACAGTAGCGAGGCTATAAAAGTAGCGAGGCTACATACAGACACCGGTTAGTCGGGCTGATTGAGGTAGTATGTACATGTAGATATGGTTAAAGTGACTATGCATATATAATGAACAGAGAGTAGCAGTAGCGTAAAAGAGCGGTTGGCGGGTGGTGGGTGGGAAATAATGCAGATAGCCCGGTTAGCCAATGTGCGGGAGCACTGGTTGATCGGCCCAATTGAGGTAGTATGTACATGAATGTATAGTTAAAGTGACTATGCATATGTGATAAACAGAGAGTAGCAGCAGCGTAAAAAAAGGGGGGTCGGGGGGGGGGCACACAATGCAAATAGTCCGGGTAGCCATTTGATTACCTGTTCAGGAGTCTTATGGCTTGGGGGTAAAAACTGTTGAGAAGCCTTTTTGTCCTAGACTTGGCACTCCGGTACCGCTTGCCATGTACATAATCAAAGGCAACATGTTAGCTGTTCTCAGACCTGCTGTTTTCAACTCTCTAGAGACCGCAGGAGCGGTAGAGATACTCTTAATGATCGACTATGAAAAGCCAACTGACATTTACTCCTGAGGTGCTGACTTGCTGCACCCTCGACAACTACTGTGATTATTATTATTTGACCCTGCTGGTCATTTATGAACATTTGAACATGTTCTGTTATAATCTCCACCCGGCACAGCCAGAAGAGGACTGGCCACCCCTCATAGCCTGGTTCCTCTCTAGGTTTCTTCCTAGGTTTTGGCCTTTCTAGGGAGTTTTTCCTAGCCACCGTGCTTCTACACCTGCATTGCTTGCTGTTTGGGGTTTTAAGCTGGGTTTCTGTACAGCACTTTGAGATATCAGCTGATGTAAGAAGGGCTATATAAATACATTTGATTTGATTTGATTTGATTACATAATAATCATATTTTAGATTAAATACCTTTTTCAATTATTTTTTAAAATTTTAAATGTTCAACACAAGACACTTAATATTGAACAGTTTGTGGAACAGTTTGTTTATTGTGTGCATTAAGATAAAAAGTGTAGCCTTACATTTCGTGTTGTGATAATACTATCCCTTTATATTAACCACCTGATACAGGAAACAACCCTGCAACTTTTGAATCATTAAGATTTCAATATAATATACCACAGGTATTGGATTTAGAGTTAATAACTAACTTGTTACACCTGCCTTTTAATACAGGAAGTAGTTAGAACCCTAACCTCCCTTAATACAGGACGTAGTTACAACCCTAACCTCCCTTAATACAGGACATAGTTAGAACCCTAACCTCCCTTAATACAGGACATAGTTAGAACCCTAACCTCCTTTAATACAGGACATAGTTAGAACCCTAACCTCCTTTAATACAGGACATAGTTAGAACCCTAACCTCCCTTAATACAGGACGTAGTTAGAACCCTAACCTCCCTTAATACAGGACGTAGTTAGAACCCTAACCTCCCTTAATACAGGACATAGTTAGAACCCTAACCTCCCTTAATACAGGACATAGTTAGAACCCTAACCTCCTTTAATACAGGACTTAGTTAGAACCCTAACCTCCCTTAATACAGGGCGTAGTTAGAACCCTAACCTCCCTTAATACAGGACGTAGTTAGAACCCTAACCTCCCTTAATACAGGACATAGTTAGAACCCTAACCTCCCTTAATACAGGACATAGTTAGAACCCTAACCTCCCTTAATATAGGACGTAGTTAGAACCCTAACCTCCCTTAATACATGACATAGTTAGAACCCTAACCTCCCTTAATACAGGACATAGTTAGAACCCTAACCTCCCTTAATACAGGACATAGTTAGAACCCTAACCTCCCTTAATACAGGATGTACTAAGAATCCTAACCTCCTTTAATGCAGGACGTAGTTAGAACCCTAACCTCCCTTAATACAGGACATAGTTAGAACCCTAACCTCCCTTAATACAGGATGTACTAAGAATCCTAACCTCCTTTAATGCAGGACGTAGTTAGAACCCTAATCTCCCTTTATACAGGACATAGTTAGAACCCTAACCTCCCTTAATACAGGACATAGTTAGAACCCTAACCTCCCTTAATACAGGATGTACTAAGAATCCTAAACTCCTTTAATGCAGGACGTAGTTAGAACCCTAACCTCCCTTAATACAGGACATAGTTAGAACCCTAACCTCCTTTAATACAGGACAGTGTTAGAACCCTAACCTCCTTTAATACAGGAAATAGTTAGAACCATAATCTTGCTCTACAGGATGTAGTCAGAACCCTAACCTCCTTTAATACAGGACTTAGTTAGTACCCTAAACTCCCTTAATTTCAGGACGTAGTTAGAACCCTAACCTCCTTTAATACAGGACGTAGTTAGAACCTTAACCTCCCTTAATACGGGACATAGTTAGAACCCTAACCTCCCTTAATACATGACATAGTTAGAACCCTAACCTCCTTTAATACAGGACATAGTTAGAACCCTAACCTCCCTTAATACAGGGCGTAGTTAGAACCCTAACCTCCCTTAATACAGGACGTAGTTAGAACCCTAACCTCCCTTAATACAGGACATAGTTAGAACCCTAACCTCCCTTAATATAGGACGTAGTTAGAACCCTAACCTCCCTTAATACATGACATAGTTAGAACCCTAACCTCCCTTAATACAGGACATAGTTAGAACCCTAACCTCCCTTAATACAGGACATAGTTAGAACCCTAACCTCCCTTAATACAGGATGTACTAAGAATCCTAACCTCCTTTAATGCAGGACGTAGTTAGAACCCTAACCTCCCTTAATACAGGACATAGTTAGAACCCTAACCTCCCTTAATACAGGATGTACTAAGAATCCTAACCTCCTTTAATGCAGGACGTAGTTAGAACCCTAATCTCCCTTTATACAGGACATAGTTAGAACCCTAACCTCCCTTAATACAGGACATAGTTAGAACCCTAACCTCCCTTAATACAGGATGTACTAAGAATCCTAAACTCCTTTAATGCAGGACGTAGTTAGAACCCTAACCTCCCTTAATACAGGACATAGTTAGAACCCTAACCTCCTTTAATACAGGACAGTGTTAGAACCCTAACCTCCTTTAATACAGGACATAGTTAGAACCATAATCTTGCTCTACAGGATGTAGTCAGAACCCTAACCTCCTTTAATACAGGACTTAGTTAGTACCCTAAACTCCCTTAATTTCAGGACGTAGTTAGAACCCTAACCTCCTTTAATACAGGACGTAGTTAGAACCTTAACCTCCCTTAATACGGGACATAGTTAGAACCCTAACCTCCCTTAATACATGACATAGTTAGAACCCTAACCTCCCTTAATACATGACATAGTTAGAACCCTAACCTCCCTTAATACAGGACATAGTTAGAACCCTAACCTCCCTTAATACAGGACATAGTTAAAACCCTAACCTCCCTTAATACAGGACACAGTTAGAACCCTAACCTCCCTTAATACAGGACATAGTTAGAACCCTAACCTCCTTTAATACAGGACATAGTTAGAACCCTAACCTCCTTTAATACAGGACATAGTTAGAACCCTAACCTCCCTTAATACAGGACGTAGTTAGAACCCTAACCTCCCTTAATACAGGACGTAGTTAGAACCCTAACCTCCCTTAATACAGGACATAGTTAGAACCCTAACCTCCCTTAATACAGGACATAGTTAGAACCCTAACCTCCTTTAATACAGGACATAGTTAGAACCCTAACCTCCCTTAATACAGGGCGTAGTTAGAACCCTAACCTCCCTTAATACAGGACGTAGTTAGAACCCTAACCTCCCTTAATACAGGACATAGTTAGAACCCTAACCTCCCTTAATATAGGACGTAGTTAGAACCCTAACCTCCCTTAATACATGACATAGTTAGAACCCTAACCTCCCTTAATACAGGACATAGTTAGAACCCTAACCTCCCTTAATACAGGACATAGTTAGAACCCTAACCTCCCTTAATACAGGATGTACTAAGAATCCTAACCTCCTTTAATGCAGGACGTAGTTAGAACCCTAACCTCCCTTAATACAGGACATAGTTAGAACCCTAACCTCCTTAATACAGGATGTACTAAGAATCCTAACCTCCTTTAATGCAGGACGTAGTTAGAACCCTAATCTCCCTTTATACAGGACATAGTTAGAACCCTAACCTCCCTTAATACAGGACATAGTTAGAACCCTAACCTCCCTTATACAGGATGTACTAAGAATCCTAACCTCCTTTAATGCAGGACGTAGTTAGAACCCTAACCTCCCTTAATACAGGACATAGTTAGAACCCTAACCTCCTTTAATACAGGACAGTGTTAGTTACCCTAACCTCCTTTAATACAGGACATAGTTAGAACCATAATCTTGCTCTACAGGATGTAGTCAGAACCCTAACCTCCTTTAATACAGGACTTAGTTAGTACCCTAAACTCCCTTAATTTCAGGACGTAGTTAGAACCCTAACCTCCTTTAATACAGGACGTAGTTAGAACCTTAACCTCCCTTAATACGGGACATAGTTAGAACCCTAACCTCCCTTAATACATGACATAGTTAGAACCCTAACCTCCCTTAATACATGACATAGTTAGAACCCTAACCTCCCTTAATACAGGACATAGTTAGAACCCTAACCTCCCTTAATACAGGACATAGTTAAAACCCTAACCTCCCTTAATACAGGACACAGTTAGAACCCTAACCTCCCTTAATACAGGACATAGTTAGAACCCTAACCTCCCTTAATACAGGACGTAGTTAGAACCCTAACCTCCCTTAATACAGGACGTAGTTAGAACCCTAACCTCCCTTAATACAGGACATAGTTAGAACCCTAATCCTCCCTTAATACAGGACGTAGTTAGAACCCTAACCTCCCTTAATACAGGACATAGTTAGAACCCTAACCTTGCTCTACAGGACGTACTAAGAACCCTAACCTCCTTTAGATTGAGATAACCTGCCCTGGTATCGTGAAATTTAGCCTGTAGCTCGGCTGCTAACTAAAGCTTGAGGTTAAGCAAGTCCAGATGCTATCTCTCTCCAAATTAGCCGTTTAGAGGGATAGAGAGGCAGCATATTTCAGTGGCAGGCCCAGAGCAGATAAAGCCAACAACATGAAGGAGTAGAACTAATCTCTCTGTGCACCTTGTTAGTCCACAGACCAGGAAATGTGATGGAATGCTTGCTTTTCAACACACGCAGTGTGATCGTGATTGTATCAAAACCATCAAAACCAAAATAGCTACCAGTGTATATAAAGTCGAGACCGCGGTTCAGTGCTCGCTTCCCCTTTCTCCATCTTTCTCCATCTCTCTCTCTCTTGCTCTCTCTATATCTCTCTCTCTTTATTTCTCCCACTAGCTCGCCGTCTCTCGCTCCCTTTCTTTCTCTCACTAGCTCTCCCTCTCTCCATCGCTCTCTCACTAACTCTCTCTCACTATCTCTCCTAGTTCAATTTCAATTTAAGGGGTTTTATTGGCATGGGAAACATATATTTACATTGTCAAAGCAAGTGAAATACATAATAAACAAATGTGAAATAAAAGTAAACATTACACTCACAAAAGTTCCAAAAGAATAAAGTCATTTCAAAAGTTATATTATGTCTATATACAGTGTTGCAATGATGTGCAAATAGTTAAAGTACAAAAGGGAAAATCAATCATTTAGGTTGTATTTACAATTGCGTTTGTTCTTCACTTTCACTGGTTGCCCTGTTCTTGTGGTAACAGGTCGCAAGTCTTGCTGCTGTGATGGCACACAGTGGTATTTTACCCAATAGACATGGGAGTTTATCCAAATTAGATTTTTTTTCTGAATTCTTTGTGGCTCTGTGTAATCTGAGGGAAATATGTGTCTTTAATATGGTCATACATTTGGCAGGAGGTTAGGAAGTGCAGCTCAGTTTCCACCTCATTTTGTAGGCAGTGTGTACATAGCATGTCTTCTCTTGAGAGCCAGGTCTGCCTTCAGCGATCTTTCTCAATAGCAAGGCTATGCTCACTGAGTCTGTACGTAGTCAAATATTTCCTTAATTTTGGGTCAGTCACAGTGGTCAAGGTATTCTGCCACTGTGTATTCTCTGTTTAGGGCCAAATAGCATTCTAGTTTGCTCTGTGTTTTTTGTAAATTCTTTCCAACGTGTAAAGTAATTATCTTTTTGTTTTCTCATGATTTGGTTGGGTCTAATTGCTCTCTCTCTCTCTCTCTCTGTCTCTCTCTCTCTCTCTCTCTCTCTCTCTCTCTCTCTCTCTCTCTCTCTCTCTCTCTCTCTCTCTCTCTCTCTCTCATATCGCATTCTGTTCATCATTTGAAGGAGCTAATAGTCTGTCTAGACCTGAGTCAATCTGACAGCGTAGAGAAAAGAGGAGGTGAAAAAGGAAAAGAAAAACAGGAGGAATGTTTACTCTTAGTTCTTAAGGCAACTCCCTAGGCCTCCTCAAACAGACATGAATATGGGCATTGGGGCGAAAACCTAACCAGATTCTAAAAGTATTTGATCAAATCTACAGAAGGAGAAGAATGCTGTGAAGCTTTGAAAAATAAATTAAGTCTGTGATTTTGCAGATTGTTTGAGTTGGTGTGTATTAAAGTATGTCATTTTGCAGATGGTTGGAGTTGGTGTGTATTAAAGTATGTGATTTTGCAGATGGTTTGAGTTGGTGTGTATTAAAGTATGTTATTTCGCAGATGGTTTGAGTTGATGTGCATTAAAGTATGTGATTTTGCAGACGATTTGAGTTGGTGTGTATTAAAGTATGTCATTTTGCAGATGGTTGGAGTTGGTGTCCATTAAAGTATGTGATTTGCAGATGGTTTGATTTGGTGTGTATTAAAGTATGTGTTTTGCAGATGGTTTGAGTTGGTATGTATTCAAGTATGTGTTTTGCAGATGGTTTGAGTTGGTGTGTATTAAAGTATGTGTTTTGCAGATGGTTTGAGTTGGTGTATAGTAAAGTATGTGTTTTGCAGATGGTTTGAGTTGGTGTATAGTAAAGTATGTGATTTTGCAGATGGTTTGAGGTGGTGTGTATTAAAGTATGTGTTTTGCAGATGGTTTGAGTTGGTGTATAGTAAAGTATGTGTTTTGCAGATGGATTGAGTTGGTGTATAGTAAAGTATGTGATTTTGCAGATGGTTTGAGGTGGTGTGTATTAAAGTATGTGTTTTGCAGATGGTTTGAGTTGGTGTATAGTAAAGTATGTGTTTTGCAGATGGTTTGAGTTGGTGTATAGTAAAGTATGTGATTTTGCAGATGGTTTGAGGTGGTGTGTATTAAAGTATGTGTTTTGCAGATGGTTTGAGTTGGTGTATAGTAAAGTATGTGATTTTGCAGATGGTTTGAGTTGGTGTATAGTAAAGTATGTGTTTTGCAGATGGTTTGAGTTGGTGTATAGTAAAGTATGTGTTTTGCAGATGGTTTGAGTTGGTGTATAGTAAAGTATGTGATTTTGCAGATGGTTTGAGTTGGTGTATAGTAAAGTATGTGTTTTGCAGATGGTTTGAGTTGGTGTATAGTAAAGTATGTGATTTTGCAGATGGTTTGAGTTGGTGTGTATTAAAGTATGTGTTTTGCAGATGGTTTGAGTTGGTGTATAGTAAAGTATGTGATTTTGCAGATGGTTTGAGTTGGTGTGCTTCAGGGATTCATATCTTTACAAGGTCATATCACTTCATGTTTAATTTGAGAAATTCTTCAGCCCCATTATTGGAAATGTTTACTTCTCTCTCTTTCTCTTGAATTAAAATCCACTAACTCGTGAGGTGAACATTTCCACAGCGCGCTGCTTCCCAAAGGATCTGCCGTTCATGGAGAGTTCACAGCACATGCCGATCATGTGGCCTCTCTCAGTCCGTTTGCATGTACCCTCTAAAACTCTGTTACGTAATCTCAATTTCCTACACTGGCAGAAACTGGAAGACTCCTTGGAACACAAAACATTCTCCTTAATTCAATTCAGTCGCTATATAATATATTTTTTTTTAAACTCCATCAGACTTTCCGTAACCACCCGTACTGTGGTGGGTTAGGTGAAAGGTAGCATGACGTTTATTATTAATGCAGTCAGGGATCACTAAATGAGTACAGAGTGATATTGGCCTCTTCTCGCCTCTTCTCTCTTGCACTCCACTCAATCATATTTAGACACTGCTAATACACTAGGAAACTAAGCTGAGATATCTTTCCCTGAGTCTTGCGTGGAAGACATTTTTATTTTATAAATGTATCCTTTAATTCTGTCCATATCATAAAATTTAATTCTGTGCATATCATGTCCTTTAATTCTGTACATAACATATCCTTTAATTCTGTCCATAACAAATCCTTAAATTCTGTCCATATCATGTCCTTTAATTCTGTCCATATCAAATCCTTAAATTCTGTACATATCAAATCCTTTAATTCTGTTCATATCAAATCCTTTAAGTCTGTCCATATTATTTTCTTTAATTCTGTCTATACCATATCCGTTTATTCTGTACATATCATATCCATTAATTCTTGCCATAGCATAACTGTTAATTCTTGCCATATCATATCCTTTAATTCTTGCCATATAAGTTCCTTTTATTCTGTACATATCATATCTTTAATTCTGTACATATCATATCCTTTCATTCTTGCCATATCATATCCTTTCATTCTTGCCATATCATATCCTATAATTCTGTACATATCATATCTATTTAATTCTGTACATATCAACTCCTTTAATTATTTACATATTATATCCTTTAATTCTGTCCATATCATATCCATTAATGATATACATATCATAACCGTTAATTCTTGCCATATCATATCCTTTAATTCTGTACATATCATATCCTTTAATTCTGTACATACCATAACCTTTAATTCTTGCCATAATATATACCATAATTGTGTACATATAATAACCATTATTTCTTGCCATATCATATCCTATAATTCTGTACATATCATATCCTTTAATTATGTACATATCATATCCTTTAATTATGTACATATTATATCCTTTAATTCTGTACATATCATATCCTTTAATTCTGTATACATCATATCCTTTAATTCTGTACATGTCATATCCTTTAAGTATGTATATATCATATCCTTTAATTCTGGCCATAGCATATCCATTAATCCTGTACATATCATAACTGTTCATTCTTGCCATATCATATCCTTTAATTCTTGCCATATCATATCCTTTTATTCTGTACATATCATATCCTTTCATTCTGTACATATCATATCCTTTCATTCTTGCCATATCATATCCTTTAAATCTGTACATATCATATCTTTTTAATTCTTTCCATATCAAATCTTTAAATTCTGTCCAAATCATATCCTTTAAGTCTGTCCATATCATATCCTTTAATTCTGTACATATCATATCCTTTAATTCTATATATATCATATCCTTTAATTCTATATATATCATATCCTTTCATTCTGTACATATCATATCCTTTCATTCTGTCCATATCATATCCTTTCATTCTGTACATATTATATCCTTTCATTCTGTACATATCATATCCTTTCATCCTGTACATATCATATCATTTTATTCTGTACATATCATATCGTTTTATTCTGTACATATCATATCCTTTCATTCTGTACATATTATATCCATTAATTATATATATATCATATCCTTTAAATCTGTACCAGAAAAAGACCAGGCAAAGCTAAAAAAGTAGTCATCCCTCCCATGCTCTCTTTATTGGAATTAAATCACTTTCTGGGAGCATAAACCAGTGTGCTGGTATCCTTCAATTAGAACTGTGTTGTTGTTCCCATCCCACCCATCCCCACCATAGCTGTGGGAAGAGGTTTTGGGTTAGGGGTGCTGAACGACATGCTGGAAGTCCCTGCCAAACTGGGCTGCAATTTATTCTTAACTCCGGATGCTAGAGTGATTTGCTTCATGTATTCATGTATTCATTCATAATATAACCAGGCTCTATGGACCCAAATTACCTCTAAGGGATATGGCTTTTGTCTTGCATTTCAAAGATGATGGTGCAAAAACCTACAAAAAAACGTTAATTTTTTTCTTTGTATTATCTTTTACCAGATCTAATGTGTTATATTCTCCTACATTCCTTTCACATTTCCACAAACTTCAAAGTGTTTACTTTGAAATGGTACCAAGAATATGCATATCCTTGCTTCAGGGCCTGAGCTACAGGCAGTTAGATTTGGGTATGTAATTTTAGGCAAAAAACATTTTTTTAAAGGGGCGGATACTTAAGAGGTTTTAAGGGAGACTAGGGTTAGGGAGGACCAAGATGGCACAAACAACTGTGCTCCTATACTTATCTATTGTTTACTCTTTCTTTAGTTCTTTCCACTGTAAACCTCAGTCTTTAACCTATTTCTGACATTGTTTTATTCAACTGTGATAAAAGGAGGAGGATGATTGTGGAGTTAGGAGAGTATGTGACAGAGAGAGAGAGATGATTTTGATGGGGCTGCATTAAATTAGTATTTGAGTCTTATAGATGACAGCTAGGGGACCGCTAGAGGATGTTACCACTGAACACTGTGTGTGTGTGTGTGTGTGTGTGTGTGTGTGTGTGTGTGTGTGTGTGTGTGTGTGTGTGTGTGTGTGTGTGTGTGTGTGTGTGTGTGTGTGTGTGTGTGTGTGTGTGTGTGTGTGTGTGTGTGTGTGTGTGTGTGTGTGTGTGTGTGTGTGTGTTTGTCTATGTGTAATATAACCACCACAGTCCTTTCATGTACTTTGGAACACTCCATAGCTTAGACTGACACACTTTCATAACTCAGTGAATTAGGAGGACTGACGAGTGCTCTTTTATAACAATAGGGATTTAGGAGGACTGAGGAGTGCTCTTTCATGACTTCAGTGAGTTAGGAGGACTGACGAGGACTGGTAGCTATCTCTTTATTTTTCCAAATGAGGAAAAGTATTTCCTCACACCCTGTGCGGTCAGTGTTATGTGTGAATTGTTGCGGGCTGTGAGCTGAGGAACAGACTGAGGTAGTTCAGGTTGCAGTAATCCATCGTTCATATGAGGCTTGTTCTGCAGACACACACACACACACACACACACACACACACACACACACACACACACACACACACACACACACACACACACACACACACACACACACACACACACACACACACACACACACACACCAACACATGCACCAGCTTAAGTCAACAGCGGTTGAACTATCCAGTTGCGAGAAATCTAACACTAAACTGTCTCACAGATACAAAACAAATATCCTTCTGATCTGTGGTGATCATGTTCTTTGTCTAACTGGAACAATGTCCTCTCTGTTCCTGGTGAGATGACTGCAATCCATCTAAAGGTCAAGTTGCATTGCGTGTTGAGGCCACTTCCACTCCAGCAAAAAAAAGGTCACGACCTGTCTGCTGGCCTGACCGGTCCTCTGGATGCCTTGGACTCCACACTTCCAGACGATCTTCTCCTGTCCTCTGTTCACCTGACACTGACGATAACATGTTAACTGTTACAACATGTTAATAACTACTTCTGATCAGTTGTTTGTTCTTCTGATGGACTCCAATCCCCTGACCCTGAGACAGAGGATACAGACACACACACACACACACACACACACACACACACACACACACACACACACACACACACACACACACACACACACACACACACACACAAAATAATAACATCATAACAGCATGTGATAATAACATGATACTAACATAATAGCAAAATAATAACATGATAATAGGGTGATAATAATATGATAATAACATGTTAATAACGCGATAATAATTTAATAATAACATGATAATACAATTATAATAATATGAAAATATTGTGATAATAACATGATAATAACATAATAATAACGTAATACTAGCATGATAATAACATCCTAATAACATGATAATAATGTAATAATAAAATGATAATGTAATAACAACATGATAACATGAAAATAACACAATGTGATAATAACATGATAATAACGTGATAACAACATGATAATATTGTGATAATAACATGATAATAACGTGATAACAACATGATAATATTGTGATAATAAAATAACATGATAATAACGTGATAACAACATGATAATATTGTGATAATAACACGATAATGTGATAACAACATGAAAATAATGTGATAATGACATGATAACAACATGATAATATTGTGATAATAACACAATAATGTGATAACAACATGGCAATAATGGGACAATAACATGTTAATAGCGTGATATTAACGTAATAATAATGTGATAATAGCGTAATAATAATGTGATAATAACGTAATAATAAGATGATAATAATGTAATAATAAGATGATAATAACGTAATAATAACATGATAATAACGTAATAATAACTGATAATACCGTAATAATAACATGATAATAGTCGCTAATGGTACTGTAGTCATGGTCAGTGGAGAGGACCAGCAGTTCAACGTCTTTACAGGAATGAATACCACTAAGTAAGAACCATTTGTTTTATTAAGGGGTTTGGCCTGGGTTTTAGAGAATGGCACTGTCCAGGACGGGATACTACATTTGTCATATTTTGTGTTTAAGAACCCTGAATGGGTGAGAGAACGGACATACAGTATTATAATTCAAGAGTAAAAAAGAAGAAAAAAGAAAATGAAGAATAAAATGTCATTATTTTCAAACTGATGTTTTTAAACTTTGTCTTCCGTTCTGCGGTGTATTGTTTGGCCCCAGAGATGATGGAGTGAGAGCTCTCTCTTTCCAACTTCTCTAATTTCTCCTCTTCCGTTTAGAGGATACTCTTTCATGGCTATTATAACACTGAGTGCACAAGAGTTGAAAATAATCACCTAATTTCCTGCTACTAAGATTCCTGACTTGGCCGGTCAGTCGGTCGGTCAGTCAGACTAAATAGGGGCTTGGCATAGGGGTGAGTATTGGTGGGACAGATAGGTTGCAAGCCTTGACTGAAGCCCTTTGGGCCTTTGAGCAGAGGACAATATTTAAATATTGTAAGTAATGATGAGAACCAGTCAGTCTATCAGGGCCGAGAAGTCAACAAACTATTCAAAGCTATGTCTGTTGTAGTGGCAGAAGGAAAAGTTGATCTTCCTAACGGGTCTTTCGTTTTCAAACTATATTTGGGTATCTATTACCATCAAAGGCGATCATAATGTCCAGAACAGAGAACATTCCATTTTGGTGAGACATTCTAGTGACCGCAGGAAGGCCAGCAACAACACTACTTCCTGAAATGGGTGTCAGTCTGTCGACCGCTCCAGCTAAGACAGAAAAGTTATTAAAATCACTATCATGAAAGAGCTTCGGACATTAAACAGCAGGTGGTTTTGAGGATGGAAACACGCAAATGGTGATCTGCTCTAAAACATCTCTTTGGAATGGTCTCAGATCTGGGTAGAGTACCTTCCAGGGTCACACACACTCCACACACACAGATGTTTGACATTCCTTCCTGTCCCAGTCACAGGTCCCTCAGGACAGGAACATACACACTTCCTCACATGGCGGCCTCAGAGAGATCCTGTTCCATAGCGCATCCTCCAATCACAACACCCCTACATATATTTTCTCCAACTCTTTACTCAATAGATGCTTTATGGTCCGTTTTCATCAAACAAAACCCACCTTTGTCCAGAAACCACAGCATATTTGTATTTGGTCAGAGACATTTTTCCAGGGAGAGTTTTGATGTCTGCATGTTTCCACTGGAAATGCATGGTGTAATTCTGGGGGAAAGAAAAATCTCTCTCTCTCTATATATATATATATACACTGCTCAAAAAAATAAAGGGAACACTTAAACAACACAATGTAACTCCAAGTCAATCACACTTCTGTGAAATCAAACTGTCCACTTAGGAAGCAACACTGATTGACAATACATTTCACATGCTGTTGTGCAAATGGAATAGACAAAAGGTGGAAATTATAGGCAATTAGCAAGAGACCCCCAAAAAAGGAGTGATTCTGCAGGTGGTGACCACAGACCAGTTCTCAGTTCCTATGCTTCCTGGCTGATGTTTTGGTCACTTTTGAATGCTGGCGGTGCTCTCACTCTAGTGGTAGCATGAGACGGAGTCTACAACCCACACAAGTGGCTCAGGTAGTGCAGCTCATCCAGGATGGCACATCAATGCGAGCTGTGGCAAGAAGGTTTGCTGTGTCTGTCAGCGTAGTGTCCAGAGCATGGAGGCGCTACCAGGAGACAGGCCAGTACATCAGGAGACGTGGAGGAGGCCGTAGGAGGGCAACAACCCAGCAGCAGGACCGCTACCTCCGCCTTTGTGCAAGGAGGAGCACTGCCAGAGCCCTGCAAAATGACCTCCAGCAGGCCACAAATGTGCATTCCTCTCTTCCACCATACGACGATCGTGACACATACACCTTAGCCAAATACATTTAAACTCAGTTTTTCACAATTCTTGACATTTAATCCTAGTAAAAATTCCCTTTTCTTAGGTAAATTAGGATCACCACTTTATTTTACGAATGTGAAATGTCAGAATGAAAGTAGAGAGAATGATTTATTTCAGCTTTTATTTCTTTCATCACATTCCCAGTCGGTCATAAGTTTACATACACTCAATTAGTATTTGGTAGCATTGCCTTTAAATGATTTAACTTGGGTCAAACGTTTGGCCCATTCCTCCCGACAGAGCTGGTGTATATACAGTGTATATACAGTTGAAGTCGGCAGTTTACATACACTTAGGTTGGAGTCATTAAAACTCGTTTTTCAACCACTCCACAAATTTCTTGTTAAACACCATGTGACCACGCAGCCGTCATACCGCTCAGGACGCATCTCCTAGAGATGAACGTACTTTGGTGCGAAAAGTGCAAATCAATCCCAGAACAACAGCAAAGGACCTTGTGAAGATGCTGGCGGAAACAGGTACAAAAGTATCTGCATCATGTATATCCACAGTAAAACGAGTCCTATATCGACATAACCTGAAAGGCCGCTCAGAAAGGAAGAATCCACTGCTCCAAACCTCCATAAAAAAGCCAAACTACGTTTTACAACTGCACATGGGGACAAAGATCGTACTCTTTGGGGAAATGTCCTCTGGTCTGATAATGACCATTATTATGTTTGGGAGATAAAGGGGGGTGCTTGCAAGCCGAAGAACACCATCCCAACCGTGAAGCACGGGGGTGGCAGCATCATGTTGTGGGGGTGCTTTGCTGCAGGAGGGACTGGTGCACTTCAGAAAATAGATGGCATCATGAGGATGGAAAATTACGTGGATATATTGAAGCAACATCTCAAGACATCAGTCAGGAAGTTAAAGCTTGGTCACAAATGGGTCTTCCAAATGGACAATGACCCCAAGCATACTTCCAAAGTTGTTGAAAAAGGGCTTAAGGACAACAAAGTCAAGGTATTGGACTGGCCATCACAAAGCCCTGACCTCACTCCTATAGAAAATGTGTGGGCAGAACTGAGAAAGTGTGTGCGAGCAAGGAGGCCTACAAACCTGACTCAGTTACACCAGCTCTCTCTCTCTCTTTCTCTACGTCTGTTGATGTTATGTAATATTCATCTGACTGCATTAAGACTAAGAGGGACTGCAATCCTAAAATCTTTAAAGAATTCAAATCAAAGTGAGATAACATATGTTTCAGATGTACAGCCCACCTTCTAAAAGAACATTCCTATGAAAGTCCTAAGAAATCATCACTTGGGGTAGACAAGATGAACTGCAGTCCGGGAGTTAGCAGTTAGCATAACTGTATAATAACCACAAATCCCTCAACCTGTTCTCTTAGATGCCACCATAAAAAACCTTAAAAAAACATATATCACAGAATTGACATTTGAACATAAAAAAACGATTTTTTAAAGTTGCCATTGTACATTTAGTTGTCCCTGTCATTGAGTATAAATGAGTTAGCAGGGAGACTACTGTGTAGATGACAACCAGCCAAGAGGACCCACTTACATAGTTGGAAACCAGAAGCAGTGAAAGGGAGGCTCAATAAACCTTAAAACCTAAACAGGGGGGCTGGGTGACACAACACCCAGAGGACAGAGGAATAGATAAAACTGTACATTAAAACCCAGATTGCCACGAGACATTAAAATACATCCCAGTGTGTGGCTGCTGGCCAGAACTATCTTACCTTGAAACGATCCTCTCTCTCCCCCTCAGTGACCTAGCAACAGCTCTCAAATAAAACAAAACATACCTGTGTCAAATAAAAAAAAACGAGTGAGATGTACTGCTTAGGGAACGCGGTACATTAAGTTTTATCACTAAACTTCTTGTACAGCGGTTCCTGCATGTGCCAAGTGTGTATGCTGTGCTTTGTTCTTCAACCTCTCCCTCTCTCATTCAGCACCAGAGAGAAGTGAGCGTTGTCTTTGGAACATCTTGGTCAGGTTACCGATAATTCAGGATTAATTGGAGGAAAGAACTAGAGCATCTAACAGTAGTGATAGTATCTGACGGGGAGGCCTCTCCTCTCTAACAGTAGTGAAAGTGTCTGATGGGGAGGCCTCTCCTCTCTAACAGTAGTGAACGTGTCTGACGGGGAGGCCTCTCCTCTCTAACAGTAGTGAAAGTGTCTGATGGGGAGGCCTCTCCTCTCTAACAGTAGTGAAAGTGTCTGATGGGGAGGCCTCTCCTCTCTAACAGTAGTGAACGTGTCTGACGGGGAGGCCTCTCCTCTCTAACAGTAGTGAAAGTGTCTGATGGGGATGCCTCTCCTCTCTAACAGTAGTGAAAGTGTCTGATGGGGAGGCCTCTCCTCTCTAACAGTAGTGATAGTGAATGATGGGGAGGCCTCTCCTCTCTAACAGTAGTGATAGTGAATGATGGGGAGGCCTCTCCTCTCTAACAGTAGTGATAGTGACTGATGGGGAGGCCTCCCCTCTCTAACAGTAGTGATAGTGACTGATGGAGAGGCCTCCCCTCTCTAACAGTAGTGATAGTGAATGATGGGGAGGCCTCCCCTCTCTAACAGTAGTGATAGTGACTGATGGGGAGGCCTCCCCTCTCTAACAGTAGTGATAGTGAATGATGGGGAGGCCTCTCCTCTCTAACAGTAGTGATAGTGAATGATGGGGAGGCCTCTCCTCTCTAACAGTAGTGATAGTGACTGATGGGGAGGCCTCTCCTCTCTAACAGTAGTGAAAGTGTCTGACGGGGAGGCCTCTCCTCTCTAACAGTAGTGAAAGTGTCTGATGGGGAGGCCTCTCCTCTCTAACAGTAGTGATAGTGAATGATGGGGAGGCCTCTCCTCTCTAACAGTAGTGATAGTGAATGATGGGGAGGCCTCTCCTCTCTAACAGTAGTGATAGTGACTGATGGGGAGGCCTCCCCTCTCTAACAGTAGTGATAGTGACTGATGGGGAGGCCTCCCCTCTCTAACAGTAGTGATAGTGAATGATGGGGAGGCCTCCCCTCTCTAACAGTAGTGATAGTGTCTGATGGGGAGGCCTCTCCTCTCTAACAGTAGTGATAGTTAATGATGGGGAGGCCTCTCCTCTCTAACAGTAGTGATAGTGAATGATGGGGAGGCCTCTCCTCTCTAACAGTAGTGATAGTGAATGATGGGGAGGACTCTCCTCTCTAACAGTAGTGATAGTGAATGATGGGGAGGCCTCTCCTCTCTAACAGTAGTGATAGTGACTGATGGGGAGGCCTCCCCTCTCTAACAGTAGTGATAGTGACTGATGGGGAGGCCTCCCCTCTCTAACAGTAGTGATAGTGACTGATGGGGAGGCCTCCCCTCTCTAACAGTAGTGATAGTGAATGATGGGGAGGCCTCTCCTCTCTAACAGTAGTGAAAGTGTCTGATGGGGAGGCCTCTCCTCTCTAACAGTAGTGAAAGTGTCTGACGGGGAGGCCTCTCCTCTCTAACAGTAGTGAAAGTGTCTGATGGGGAGGCCTCTCCTCTCCAACAGTAGTGATAGTGAATGATGGGGAGGCCTCTCCTCTCTAACAGTAGTGAGTGTCTGATGGGGAGGCCTCTCCTCTCTAACAGTAGTGATTGTGAATGATGGGGAGGCCTCTCCTCTCTAACAGTGTGATAGTGTCTGATGGGGAGGCCTCTCCTCTCTAACAGTAGTGATAGTGAATGATGGGGAGGCCTCTCCTCTCTAACAGTAGTGATAGTGAATGATGGGGAGGCCTCTCCTCTCTAACAGTAGTGAACGTGTCTGATGGGGAGGCCTCTCCTCTCTAACAGTAGTGATAGTGAATGATGGGGAGGCCTTTCCTCTCTAACAGTGTGATAGTGAATGATGGGGAGGCCTCTCCTCTCTAACAGTAGTGATTGTGAATGATGGGGAGGCCTCTCCTCTCTAACAGTGTGATAGTGTCTGATGGGGAGGCCTCTCCTCTCTAACAGTAGTGATAGTGAATGATGGGGAGGCCTCTCCTCTCTAACAGTAGTGATAGTGTCTGATGGGGAGGCCTCTCCTCTCTAACAGTAGTGATAGTGAATGATGGGGAGGCCTCTCCTCTCTAACAGTAGTGATAGTGTCTGATGGGGAGGCCTCTCCTCTCTAACAGTAGTGATAGTGAATGATGGGTAGGCCTCTCCTCTCTAACAGTAGTGATAGTGAATGATGGGTAGGCCTCTCCTCTCTAACAGTAGTGATAGTGAATGATGGGGAGGCCTCTCCTCTCTAACAGTGTGATAGTGTCTGATGGGGAGGCCTCTCCTCTCTAACAGTAGTGATAGTGTCTGATGGGGAGGCCTCTCATCTCTAACAGTAGTGATAGTGTCTGATGGGGAGGCCTCTCCTCTCTAACAGTAGTGATAGTGAATGATGGGGAGGCCTCTCCTCTCTAACAGTAGTGATAGTGTCTGATGGGGAGGCCTCTCCTCTCTAACAGTAGTGATAGTGAATGATGGGTAGGCCTCTCCTCTCTAACAGTAGTGATAGTGAATGATGGGTAGGCCTCTCCTCTCTAACAGTAGTGATAGTGAATGATGGGGAGGCCTCTCCTCTCTAACAGTGTGATAGTGTCTGATGGGGAGGCCTCTCCTCTCTAACAGTAGTGATAGTGTCTGATGGGGAGGCCTCTCATCTCTAACAGTAGTGATAGTGTCTGATGGGGAGGCCTCTCCTCTCTAACAGTAGTGATAGTTAATGATGGGGAGGCCTCTCCTCTCTAACAGTAGTGATAGTTAATGATGGGGAGGCCTCTCCTCTCTAACAGTAGTGATAGTGAATGATGGGTAGGCCTCTCCTCTCTAACAGTAGTGATAGTGAATGATGGGTAGGCCTCTCCTCTCTAACAGTAGTGATAGTGAATGATGGGGAGGCCTCTCCTCTCTAACAGTGTGATAGTGTCTGATGGGGAGGCCTCTCCTCTCTAACAGTAGTGATAGTGTCTGATGGGGAGGCCTCTCCTCTCTAACAGTAGTGATAGTGTCTGATGGGGAGGCCTCTCCTCTCTAACAGTAGTGATAGTGTCTGATGGGGAGGCCTCTCCTCTCTAACAGTAGTGATAGTTAATGATGGGGAGCCCTCTCCTCTCTAACAGTAGTGATAGTGAATGATGGGGAGGCCTCTCCTCTCTAACAGTGTGATAGTGAATGATGGGGAGGCCTCTCCTCTCTAACAGTGTGATAGTGACTGATGGGGAGGCCTCTCCTCTCTCACAGTAGTGATAGTGTCTGATGGGGAGGCCTCTCCTCTCTAACAGTAGTGATAGTTAATGATGGGGAGGCCTCTCCTCTCTAACAGTGTGATAGTGAATGATGGGGAGGCCTCTCCTCTCTAACAGTAGTGATAGTGACTGATGGGGAGGCCTCTCCTCTCTAACAGTGTGATAGTGAATGATGGGGAGGCCTCTCCTCTCTAACAGTAGTGATAGTGAATGATGGGGAGGCCTCTCCTCTCTAACAGTAGTGATAGTGACTGATGGGGAGGCCTCTCCTCTCTAACAGTGTGATAGTGAATGATGGGGAGGCCTCTCCTCTCTAACAGTAGTGATAGTGACTGATGGGGAGGCCTCTCCTCTCTAACAGTATGATAGTGAATGATGGGGAGGCCTCTCCTCTCTAACAGTAGTGATAGTGACTGATGGGGAGGCCTCTCCTCTCTAACAGTAGTGATAGTGACTGATGGGGAGGCCTCTCCTCTCTAACAGTGTGATAGTGAATGATGGGGAGGCCTCTCCTCTCTAACAGTAGTGATAGTGAATGATGGGGAGGCCTCTCCTCTCTAACAGTAGTGATAGTGACTGATGGGGAGGCCTCTCCTCTCTAACAGTAGTGATAGTGAATGATGGGTAGGCCTCTCCTCTCTAACAGTAGTGATAGTGAATGATGGGTAGGCCTCTCCTCTCTAACAGTAGTGATAGTGAATGATGGGTAGGCCTCTCCTCTCTAACAGTAGTGATAGTGAATGATGGGGAGGCCTCTCCTCTCTAACAGTGTGATAGTGTCTGATGGGGAGGCCTCTCCTCTCTAACAGTAGTGATAGTGTCTGATGGGGAGGCCTCTCATCTCTAACAGTAGTGATAGTGTCTGATGGGGAGGCCTCTCCTCTCTAACAGTAGTGATAGTTAATGATGGGGAGGCCTCTCATCTCTAACAGTAGTGATAGTTAATGATGGGGAGGCCTCTCCTCTCTAACAGTAGTGATAGTGAATGATGGGTAAGCCTCTCCTCTCTAACAGTAGTGATAGTGAATGATGGGTAGGCCTCTCCTCTCTAACAGTGTGATAGTGTCTGATGGGGAGGCCTCTCCTCTCTAACAGTAGTGATAGTGAATGATGGGGAGGCCTCTCCTCTCTAACAGTGTGATAGTGTCTGATGGGGAGGCCTCTCCTCTCTAACAGTAGTGATAGTGTCTGATGGGGAGGCCTCTCCTCTCTAACAGTAGTGATAGTGTCTGATGGGGAGGCCTCTCCTCTCTAACAGTAGTGATAGTTAATGATGGGGAGGCCTCTCCTCTCTAACAGTAGTGATAGTGAATGATGGGGAGGCCTCTCCTCTCTAACAGTGTGATAGTGAATGATGGGGAGGCCTCTCCTCTCTAACAGTGTGATAGTGACTGATGGGGAGGCCTCTCCTCTCTAACAGTAGTGATAGTGTCTGATGGGGAGGCCTCTCCTCTCTAACAGTAGTGATAGTTAATGATGGGGAGGCCTCTCCTCTCTAACAGTGTGATAGTGAATGATGGGGAGGCCTCTCCTCTCTAACAGTAGTGATAGTGACTGTTGGGGAGGCCTCTCCTCTCTAACAGTGTGATAGTGAATGATGGGGAGGCCTCTCCTCTCTAACAGTAGTGATAGTGAATGATGGGGAGGCCTCTCCTCTCTAACAGTAGTGATAGTGACTGATGGGGAGGCCTCTCCTCTCTAACAGTGTGATAGTGAATGATGGGGAGGCCTCTCCTCTCTAACAGTAGTGATAGTGACTGATGGGGAGGCCTCTCCTCTCTAACAGTGTGATAGTGAATGATGGGGAGGCCTCTCCTCTCTAACAGTAGTGATAGTGACTGATGGGGAGGCCTCTCCTCTCTAACAGTAGTGATAGTGACTGATGGGGAGGCCTCTCCTCTCTAACAGTGTGATAGTGAATGATGGGGAGGCCTCTCCTCTCTAACAGTAGTGATAGTGAATGATGGGGAGGCCTCTCCTCTCTAACAGTAGTGATAGTGAATGATGGGGAGGCCTCTCCTCTCTAACAGTAGTGATAGTGACTGATGGGGAGGCCTCTCCTCTCTAACAGTGTGATAGTGAATGATGGGGAGGCCTCTCCTCTCTAACAGTAGTGATAGTTAATGATGGGGAGGCCTCTCCTCTCTAACAGTAGTGATAGTGAATGATGGGGAGGCCTCTCCTCTCTAACAGTAGTGATAGTGACTGATGGGGAGGCCTCTCCTCTCTAACAGTAGTGATAGTGAATGATGGGGAGGCCTCTCCTCTCTAACAGTAGTGATAGTGACTGATGGGGAGGCCTCTCCTCTCTAACAGTAGTGATAGTGACTGATGGGGAGGCCTCTCCTCTCTAACAGTAGTAATGGTGTGTCTCTCTGTCTGATGGGAATGGGAAGGCCTAACTCCGAACAGCTGTGTTAGTGGATGGGAAGTAGAGGAGTACAGTACCAGCTGTGTTATGGGATGGGGAGTAGAGGAGTACAGTACCAGCTGTGTTATGGGATGGGGAGTAGAGGGTTACAGTACCAGCTGTGTTAGTGGATGGGAATACAGTAACAGCTGTGTTAGGGGATGGCAGTACATTACCAGCTGTGTTAGGGGATGTTTAGTACAGTACCAGCTGTGTTAGGGGATGGGGAGTACAGTACCAGCTATATTAGGGGATGGGGAGTAAGGTACCAGCTATATTAGGGGATGGGAGTACAGGAGTACAGTACCAGCTGTGTTAGGGGATGGGAGTACAGTACCAGCTGTGTTATGGGATGGGAGTACAGGAGTACAGTACCAGCTGTGTTATGGGATGGGGAGTACAGTACCAGCTGTGTTAGGGGATGGGGAGTACAATACCAGCTGTGTTAGGGGATGGGGAGTACAATACCAGCTGTGTTAGGGGATGGGGAGTACAGTACCAGCTATATTAGGGGATGGGAGTACAGGAGTACAGTACCAGCTGTGTTAGGGGATGGGGAGTACAGTACCAGCTATATTAGGGGATGGGGAGTACAGTACCAGCTATATTAGGGGATGGGAGTACAGGAGTACAGTACCAGCTGTGTTAGGGGATGGGAGTACAGGAGTACAGTACCAGCTGTGTTAGGGGATGGGAGTACAGGAGTACAGTACCAGCTATATTAGGGGATGGGGAGTACAGTACCAGCTATATTAGGGGATGGGGAGTACAGTACCAGCTATATTAGGGGATGGGAGTACAGGAGTACAGTACCAGCTATATTAGGGGATGGGGAGTACAGTACCAGCTATATTAGGGGATGGGAGTACAGGAGTACAGTACCAGCTGTGTTATGGGATGGGAGTACAGGAGTACAGTACCAGCTATATTAGGGGATGGGGAGTACAGTACCAGCTATATTAGGGGATGGGGAGTACAGTACCAGCTATATTAGGGGATGGGGAGTACAGTACCATCTATATTAGGGGATGGGGAGTACAGTACCATCTATATTAGGGGATGGGGAGTACAGTACCATCTATATTAGGGGATGGGGAGTACAGTACCAGCTGTATTAGGGGAAGGGGAGTACAGGAGTAGCAACAGAATAGAGTAGGGTAGCCTACGCTACAGATCGTCTGGAAATTGTTAACCCCAGAGGGAAATATATTTATTCTGCCTGTTCTTTTCTTTTTTTCTCTTCACCAGAGCAGGTAGCTGCAAATATACAGCTGGAAAAGAAGGAGAAAAAATAAGTTAATTAAAATAAAACATTCCTCACATAACTTGGTGTTGAGACGGAAAGGAGGGGTGGTGTGTTCGTAGCCAGTCAGTCAGTTAGCCGGTAGGACCTGTACCTTCTTATGTAAACCCACCAAGCATGTACGCCATGCACGGGTACTTCAGTATCAGGTGCTGCAGGTTACCAACCTCACCTGCACCTACTGGAGATGGGCAATAACAAAGCTGTGGCTGAAACAGCATGTCTGTTTCTTTTACCATGTTTTAATAATGACATATTGTAAATCCAGATTAGAATCAGCGAAGGTGGGATTAGACACTGTTAGTACAAAGACAACTCTGTATGATTCTAACGCTCTAAAGTTCTTGGGCACCCATTATGATGTCACTCTACAACCATTGCGGTCTACTCAACCCAGTGTTGCGTCTGTAAACTCTAGTAGTACTATCAACTGTAGCAGGGGTTCAGACCATGGTTTAAGAGGTCCACTGATCTCAGAGCAGCCAACACAGACAGTGACATGTTGTTCAGACCATGGTTTAAGAGGTCCACTGATCTCAGAGCAGCCAACACAGACTAGTGACATGTTGTTCAGACCATGGTTTAAGTGGTCCACTGATCTCAGAGCAACCAACACAGACTAGTGACATGTTGTTCAGACCATGGTTTAAGAGGTCCACTTATCTCAGATCAACCAACACAGACTAGTGACATGTAGTTTCACAATCGTGGATAAATGGCGGCGTTCGCGGAAAACTGATAGAGCAAAGCACTGCATTTAACCACCTCCAGTCTGTTGTCTCCACTTGCTTCAAGATGTCCACCACTGTTCCTGTACCTAAGAAAGCGAAGGTAACTGAAGTAAATGGCAATTTCCCTGTAGCGCTCACTTCTGTCATCATTGAAGTGCTTTGAGAGGCCAAATAGGATCATATCACCTCCACCTTAGCTGACACCCCAAACCCACTACCATTTACATACCCCCCAAACAGATCCACGGATGACGGAGTCACCATCACACTGCACACTGCTCTATGCCATCTGGACAAGAGGAATATTTGTATAAAATACATTTTTAAAAGTATGTAACACTTGGCAAGTCAGTTAAGAACAAATTCTTATTTACAATGACGGCCTACCCCGGCCAAACCCGGACGACGCTGGGACAATTGTGAGCCGCCTTATGGAACTCCCAATCACGGTCGGATGTGATACAGCCTGGATGAATACCTATGAATGAAAGCTGTTCATTGACTACAGCTCAATCTTCAACACCGTAGAGGTCTCCAAGCTCATCACTAAGCTCGGGGCCTTGGGTCTGAACTCTGTCCTGTGCAACTGGGTCCTAGACTTCCTGAGGGGCCGACCCCAGGTGGTGAAGGTAGGCAACAACACCTCCGCCATGCTGATCCTCAATAAACATTAAGAACACCTGCTCTTTCCATGACATAGACTGACCAGGTGAATCCAGGTGAAAGCTATGATCCCTTATTGATGTCACCTGTTAAATCCACTTCAATCAGTGTAGTTGAAGGGGAGGAGACAGGTTATTAAAGAAGGATTTTTTAAGCCTTGAGACAATTGAGAAATGGATTGTGTATGTGTGCCATTCAGAGGGTGAATGGGCAAGACGAGATTTAAGTGCATTTGAACGGGGGTATGGTAGTAGGTGTCAGGTGCACCGATTTGTGTCAAGAACTGCAACGCTGTTGGGTTTTTCCACGCTCAACAGTTTCCCGATTTGATTTGATTTGATTTGGGACAGACTGTAGTCTTTACACTTGGATGTGCCCCCAATTCCTTCAATTCTTTAAAGATTATCATTGAGTTACTGTAAACTACGATCATTGAGTTACTGTAAACTACTATCATTGAGTTACTGTAAACTACTATCATTGAGTTACTGTAAACTACGATCATTGAGTTACTGTAAACTACTATCATTGAGTTACTGTAAACTACTATTCATTGAGTTACTGTAAACTACTATCATCGAGTTACTGTAAACTACTATCATTGAGTTACTGTAAACTACTATCATTGAGTTACTGTAAACTACTATCATTGAGTTACTGTAAACTACTATCATTGAGTTACTGTAAACTACTATCATTGAGTTACTGTAAACTACTACAGGCTTCAATGATTTATGGAGATTAGATTTGGGAATTAGATTTGTAAATATCCTACCATCTGAATTTCTTGTTGTAAGACTTGAGAGTTGAAACAAGTTACTGTACTGAACATTGTAAAACATTAAGTATTCCTTTTGGAATCCCCCATCCTAAGCATTCAGGTTCTTTTTACATGTTCTAGGCCTAACTGACCATTCAGGTTCTTTTTACATGTTCTAGGCCTAACTGACCATACATGTTCTTTTTACATGTTCTAGACCTAACTGACCATTCAGGTTATTTTTACATGTTCTAGACCTAACTGACCATTCAGGTTCTTTTTACATGTTCTAGGCCTAACTGACCATTCATGTTCTTTTTACATGTTCTAGACCTAACTGACCATTCAGGTTCTTTTTACATGTTCTAGACCTAACTGACCATTCAGGTTATTTTTACATGTTCTAGGCCTAACTGGCAGATTACTGGCTACTTTTAACCTCATTTAAAGGGATAAATCAACATGGTTGGTGCCCAGAAACACTGCTATCTTGAGCCATTAAAGCCCTGGTTTACGGTACACATAATCTAACCATCACAGCCGAGTGGCAGACGAGCCAATAGCGTTTCATTGTTCTCAGAGAAAGAGAGGTGATTGGAGGGGAGTGTGGGGACAAAGGTGGTGGTGGTGGGGGGAGGGTGGAGGGGTAGATACCCGACTAGTCGCTAATCGACCCCACACAATGATTGTCTGACTCTTTAAACGTTTATTGTATCGGTGGAGGAAGACGGAATTACGTAACAAGAAGGAAAAAAATGACTGTTGCTTGTCGTAGCGACGAACGCCTGACTACTATACCTTCTCTTGTCCTGGATACGCCATGGAACCCTGAGTCGCGTTCCCATTCCAGAACGTTGCTCCCTCCCCATCTGTTCACTACACCTTCCAGAACGTTGCTCCCTCCCTCCCCATCTGTTCACTACACCTTCCAGAACGTTGCTCCCTCCCTCCCTCCCCATCTGTTCACTACACCTTCCAGAACGTTGCTCCCTTCCTCCCCATCTGTTCACTACACCTTCCAGAACGTTGCTCCCTCCCTCCCTCCCCATCTGTTCACTACACCTTCCAGAACGTTGCTCCCTCCCTCCCCATCTGTTCACTACACCTTCCAGAACGTTACTCCCTCCCTCCCTCCCCATCTGTTCACTACACCTTCCAGAACGTTGCTCCCTCCCTCCCCATCTGTTGACTACACCTTCCAGAACGTTGCTCCCTCCCTCCCTCCCCATCTGTTCACTACACCTTCCAGAACGTTGCTCCCTCCCTCCCTCCCCATCTGTTGACTACACCTTCCAGAACGTTGCTCCCTCCCTCCCCATCTGTTCACTACACCTTCCAGAACGTTACTCCCTCCCTCCCTCCCCATCTGTTCACTACACCTTCCAGAACGTTGCTCCCTCCCTCCCCATCTGTTCACTACACCTTCCAGAACGTTACTCCCTCCCTCCCTCCCCATCTGTTCACTACACCTTCCAGAACGTTGCTCCCTCCCTCCCCATCTGTTGACTACACCTTCCAGAACGTTGCTCCCTCCCTCCCTCCCCATCTGTTCACTACACCTTCCAGAACGTTGCTCCCTCCCTCCCTCCCCATCTGTTGACTACACCTTCCAGAACGTTGCTCCCTCCCTCCCCATCTGTTCACTACACCTTCCAGAACGTTACTCCCTCCCTCCCTCCCCATCTGTTGACTACACCTTCCAGAACGTTGCTCCCTCCCTCCCCATCTGTTCACTACACCTTCCAGAACGTTACTCCCTCCCTCCCTCCCCATCTGTTGACTACACTACACATTCCATAGTTGTCAAAGTGAATTACAAGGTAGACAGAGGTGGAGGTAGATGGGGGAAAGAGGAGAAACTCTGTGGATTGAAACACAGCCATGGCTAGTTCCTTCCTTGTTTATTTGAACAGGGCTGAACAGACGGAACATAGAGCCTGAGAGAGAGAAGAGAGAGAGAGAGAGAGAAGAGAGAGAGAGAAGAGAAGATAGAGAGATAGAGAGAGAGAGAGAGAGAGAGAGAGAGAGAGAGAGAGAGAGAGAGAGAGAGAGAGAGAGAGAGAGAGAGAGAGAGAGAGAGAGAGAGAGAGAGAGAGAGAGAAGAGCAGTGATGATGACTTGCCTGTAATTAATTAATCCTGTGGGTGGCCCCCAGAATTAGCTGTCGCTTGGATCTGATCCTATTGAGAGAGTATTATACTGAGTAATTCAATGCAGCTCTGCTCTGCTGGGTCGCTATAGGGTTTCTGTAACCTTTATATTTAAATCATATGTGCGGTGAAACAGCTGGTGTGCCATCATAATAATATACACTGAGTGTACAAAACATTAGGAACACTAATATTGAGTTGCACCCCCTTTTTCCTTCAGAACAGCCTCAATTCGTCGAAGCCTTCCACAGGGATGCTGGCCCATGTTGACTGAAATGCTGGCTGTATGTCCTTTGGGTGGTGGACCATTCTTGATACACACAGGAAACTGTTGAGCGTGAAAAACCCAGCAGCATTGCAGTTGTTGATACACTCAATACGGTGCGCCTGGCACCTGCTATCATACCCCATACCATACCCCGTTCAAAGGCACAATCTTTTGTCTCACCCTCTGAATGGCACAAATACACAATCCATGTCTCAACTGTATCAAGGCTTAAAAATCCTTCTTAACCTGTCTCCTCCCATTCATCTACACTGGATTTAACAGGTGACATCAATAGGTGATCACAGCTTTCACTTGGATTCACCTGGTCAGTCTATGTCATGGAAAAGAGCATGTTTTGTAAACTCAGTGTACAGTGCCTTCGGAAAGTATACAGACCCCTTGACTTTTTGCCAAGAGTGTTCTAAGCTGTCATCAAGGCAAAAGGTGGCTACTTTGAAGAATCCCTAAAGATTGGAAAGCTGCCGCGGTCATCCCCCTCTTCAAAGGGCGTGACACTCTAGACCCAAACTGTTATAGACCTATATCCATCCTGCCCTGCCTTTCTAAAGTCTTCGAAAGTGAAGTTAATAAACAGATCACTGACCATTTCCAATCGCACCGTACCTTCTCCGCTGTGCAATCCGGTTACCGAGCTGGTCACGGATGCACCTCAGCCACGCTCAAGGTACTAAACGACATCATAACCACCCGACTAGCATCACTACTCTGGACGGTTCTGACTTAGAATATGTGGACAACTACAAATACCTACGTGTCTGGCTAATAAACTGTAAAATCTCCTTCCAGACTCATATTAAACATCTCCAATCCAAAATGTAATCTAGAATCGGCTTCCTATTTCATAAACAAAGCCTCCTTCACTCACGCCGCCAAACATACCCTCGTAAAACTGACTATCCTACCAATCCTCGACTTCGGGCGATGTCATTTACAAAATAGCTTCCAACACTCTACTCAGCAAACTGGATGCAGTCTATAACAGTGCCATCCGTTTTGTCACCAAAGCCCCTTATACCACCACTACGACCTGTATGCTCTCGTCGGCTGGCCCTCGCAACATATTTTCTTCACCAGACCCACTGGCTCCAGGTCATTTATAAGTCTATGCTAGGTAAAGCTCCGCCTTATCTCAGTTCACTGGTCACGATAACAACACCCACGTGCTCCAGCAGGTATATCACACTGGTCATCCCTAAAGCCAACACCCCATTGGCCGCCTTCCCTTCCAGTTCTCTGCTGCCAATGACTGGAACGAATTGCAAAAATCGCTGAAGCTGGAGACTTATATTTCCCTCACTAACTTTAACCTCACTGGGGTATGTGGGACACTAGCATCCCACCTCGTCAACAGCCAGTGAAACTGCAGGGCACCAAATTCAAAACAACAGAAATCCCATAATTAAAATTCCTCAAACATACATGTATTTTACACCATTTTGAAGATACACTTGTTGTAAATCCAACCACAGTGTCCGATTTCAAAAAGGCTTTACGACGAAAGCACACCAAACGATTATGTTAGGTTAGAGCCAAGTCACAGAAAAAGACAGACATTTTTCCAGCCAAAGAGACGAGTAACAAAAAGCAGAAATAGAGATAAAATGTATCACTAACCTTTGATGATCTTCATCAGATGACACTCATAGGACTTCATGTTACACAATACATGTATGTTTTGTTCGGTAAAGTTCATATTTATATCCAAAAATCTCAGTTTACATTGACGCGTTATGTTCAGTAGTTCCAAAACATCCGGTGATTTTGCAGAGAGCCACATCAACTTACAGAAATACTCATAATAAACAATGCTAAAAGATACAACTGTTATGCATGGAATTTTAGATCCACTTCTCCTTAATGCAACCGCTGTGTCAGATTTCAAAAAAACTTTATGGAAAAAGCACACCATGCAATAATCTGAGTACAGCGCTCAGACACAAAACCAAGCCATACAGATATCCGCCATGTTGTGTAGTCAACAGAGGTCAGAAATAGCATTATAAATATTCACCTATGTTTGATGATCTTCATCAGAATGCACTCCCAGGAATCCCAGTTCCACAATAAATGTTTGATTTGTTCGATAAAGTCCATCATTTATGTCCAAATACGTCCTTTTTGTTTGTGCGTTTAGCCCAGTAATCAAAATTCATGAGGCGCGATCACTAGGTGAAGACGAAAAGTAAAATAGTTCCGTTACAGTCCGTAGAAACATGTCAAACGATGTATAGAATCAATCTTTAGGATGTTTTTAACAGAATTCTTCAATAATGTTCCAACCGGAGAATTCCTTTGTCTTTAGAATTGCAATGGAACGCAAGCTACCTGGTGGTCAGCTCATGGCACTCTGGGAGAGACCTTACTCAATCCCCTCTCATTCGCCCCCACTGCACAGTAGAAGCCTCAAACAAGGTTCTAAAGACTGTTGACATCTAGTGGAAGCCTTAGGAAGTGCAATATGACCCCATAGACACTGTATATACGATAGGCAATGAGTTGAAAAACTACAAACCTCAGATTTCCCACTTCCTGGTTGGATTCATTCAAACAGTTTTAGAAACTTCAGAGTGGTATCTTTCCAAATCTACTAATTACATGCATATTCTAGCTTTTATGGCTGAGTAGCAGGCAGGTTAATTTGGTTAAAATTCTGAATGCTGCCCCCTACCCTAGTGAAGTTAAACATCAGCTATCTGAGCAGCTAACCGATCGCTGCAGCTGTACATTGCCAATCTGTAAATAGCCCATCCAATCTACCTACCTCATCCCCATATTGTTTTTATTTACTTTTCTGCTCTTTTGCACACCAGTATTTCTACTTGCACATCATCATCTGCTCATCTATCACTCCAGTGTTAATTTGCTAAATTGTAATTACTTCACTACTATGGCCTAATTATTGCCTTACCTCCTCATGCCATTTGCACATACTGTATATAGACTTTCTTGTTTTTCTATTGTGTTATTGACTGTACGCTTGTTTATTCCATGTGTAACTCTGTGTTGTTGTTTGTGTCGCACTGCTTTGCTTTATCTTGGCCAGGTCGCAGTTGTAAATGAGAACTTCTTATTAACTGGCTTACCTGGTTAAATAAAGGTGAAATAAAAATACAATTAATGAAATAAATAAATAAAATTTCAAATATTTTGATTTGATTAACACTTTTTTGGTTACTACATGATTCCATATGTGTTATTTCATAGTTTTGATGCCTTCACCAATATTCTATAATGTAGAAAATAGTAAAAATATATATGGGGGATTGGAAATGATGCAGACAATTACAGTGATGGAAGCTACAATCTTTCTGCAGTATGAAAGTCGATCTACCCCTTAAATAAAAAATTAAAAAAACAGTACAACTCTGGTTCATAGGCACATGATCACTGCATACAATAGCTGTAGGATTGACAGAGGCATTCAGGGGAGTTTGAGGGACATAAGTTAGGTTACATACATTGTGTCTCACCCTGATCTGTTTCACCTGTATTGTGCTTGTCTCCACCCCCCTCCAGGTGTCGCACATTTTCCCCATTATCCCCTGTGCATTTATACCTGTGTTCTCTGTTTGTCTCTGCCAGTTAATTTTGTCTCGTCAAGCCTGCGTGTTATTTCCCGTAATCCTGTTCTCTTTAGTCCCTGTATTCCAGTTCTTCCGGTTCCGACCTATTCTGCCTGACCTGATCCCGAGCCTCCCTGCCGTACTGTACCTATCTGACTCTGACCTGGTTTACGAACTTCTGCCTGTCCTGATCCCGAGCCTCCCTGCCGTACTGTACCTATCTGACTCTGACCTGGTTTACGAACCTCTGCCTGCCCTGATCCCGAGCCTCCCTGCCGTACTGTACCTATCTGACTCTGACCTGGTTTACGAACTTCTGCCTGTCCTGATCCCGAGCCTCCCTGCCGTACTGTACCTATCTGACTCTGACCTGGTTTACGAACTTCTGCCTGTCCTGACCCTGAGCCTCCCTGCCGTACTGTACCTATCTGACTCTGACCTGGTTTACGAACTTCTGCCTGTCCTGACCCTGAGCCTCCCTGCCGTACTGTACCTATCAGACTCTGACCTGGTTTACGAACTTCTGCCTGTCCTGACCCTGAGCCTCCCTGCCGTACTGTACCTATCTGACTCTGACCTGGTTTACGAACTTCTGCCTGTCCTGATCCCGAGCCTCCCTGCCGTACTGTACCTATCAGACTCTGACCTGGTTTACGAACTTCTGCCTGTCCTGACCCTGAGCCTCCCTGCCGTACTGTACCTATCAGACTCTGACCTGGTTTACGAACTTCTGCCTGTCCTGACCCTGAGCCTCCCTGCCGTACTGTACCTATCAGACTCTGACCTGGTTTACGAACTTCTGCCTGTCCTGACCCTGAGCCTCCCTGCCGTACTGTACCTATCAGACTCTGACCTGGTTTACGAACTTCTGCCTGTCCTGACCCTGAGCCTGCCTGCCGCCCTGTACCTATCTGACTCTGACCTGGTTTACGAACTTCTGCCTGTCCTGACCCTGAGCCTCCCTGCCGTACTGTACCTATCAGACTCTGACCTGGTTTACGAACTTCTGCCTGTCCTGACCCTGAGCCTGCCTGCCGCCCTGTACCTATCAGACTCTGACCTGGTTTACGAACTTCTGCCTGTCCTGACCCTGAGCCTCCCTGCCGTACTGTACCTATCAGACTCTGACCTGGTTTACGAACTTCTGCCTGTCCTGACCCTGAGCCTCCCTGCCGTACTGTACCTATCAGACTCTGACCTGGTTTACGAACTTCTGCCTGTCCTGATCCCGAGCCTCCCTGCCGTACTGTACCTATCAGACTCTGACCTGGTTTACGAACTTCTGCCTGTCCTGACCCTGAGCCTCCCTGCCGTACTGTACCTATCAGACTCTTACCTGGTTTACGAACTTCTGCCTGTCCTGATCCCGAGCCTCCCTGCCGTACTGTACCTATCAGACTCTGACCTGGTTACGAACTTCTGCTTGTCCTCGACCTGGCCTTTGACTGCCCCCTGTTGTTATAATAAACGACTCTGTATATTGAACCTTCCGTCTCCTGTGTCTGCATCTGGGTCATATCCTGAGTCATGTTACATTTTCACTGATTTTAACTGATATTGCCTTTTCCCGCCTGCCTTCCATCATTGAGGACACGTATTTTCATTGTTTAACCTTGACTTATCAATATAATAGCTCATATTTGACTGTAGTGACTAAAGACTCTCGTGTCAGATTAAGCTACATTACATATCCACAGCCATTGGAGGCTGGAAAGTCTTGCCAAAAATGTCATTCGCTCATCGAAAGGAAGCTTTCACATAATCAAATGAAGCACAACGCTGGAAATCTGTCCGCATCCACAGAAACTAGTCCCAGCGTTCTATGACGAACACAGATGGTTTTATATCAAATGAATAGCAGAAAGCAGAGTGAGGAAGAGAGACTCTAACACAGATGGTTTAATATCAAATGAATAGCAGAAAGCAGAGTGAGGAAGAGAGACTCTAACACAGATGGTTTAATATCAAATGAATAGCAGAAAGCAGAGTGAGGAAGAGAGACTCTAACACAGATGGTTTTATATCAAATGAATAGCAGAAAGCAGAGTGAGGAACAGAGACTCTAACACAGATGGTTTAATATCAAATGAATAGCAGAAAGCAGAGTGAGGAAGAGAGACTCTAACACAGATGGTTTAATATCAAATGAATAGCAGAAAGCAGAGTGAGGAAGAGAGACTCTAACACAGATGTACTGCCAGTTCCTTAATGTTTTGGCTGTATACGTAGCCTAATATTAAACAGAGCAAAGTGGGCATGAGTTACACATGACATGCCAATGGTCATTTAACAGAGTTTAAAACCTGCCAAGAACAGCTAGTTTTCTGTTTTCGTCTCCCCAATCAGACCACTCCTAACAACATTCTTGCTTGAGAAATTTCTCTGTGCTAAGAAGTTATTTTTATTTATTTTTGACCATTTTATTTGAAAACAGTAAGGTACTTCATTGTTACCCAGAAATGATTTGATATTGATATAAAAATGGCTGCATTGGATCTGAAATATGACAATGATCAATGAAATCTCCAGGGAGCCTATTGTTCTGGCAAAGATGTGTCCGTAGCAGATTGCTAAACTGTATTTTATACGTATAATATGAATGAATGTAGGCTACCCTGTTTTTGCCAGACTAAACAGGAGAAAATGAAACAAGTGCTTTCTGGTCACTAATAAGGAAATGGACAAACGCCTTTGGGCGCCAATGCTGAAGACTGGTCGTTGGTCTACAGTCAAGACGCACAACTTTTGGGTTCTGAAGCACAGATTAGATGTTCCTATGTTAGTGACCAGATTAAATAGGCAATGTTATAACTATAAAATACAAATGGTAGCCTATATGTAGCCTGTAAAAACATGTATATTAAAAATATGCATCATACAGTTCAAAAGTTTGGGGTCACTTAGAAATGTCCTTGTTTTTGAAAGAAAAGCACATTTGTTGTCCATTAAAATAACTTCAAATTGATCAGAAATACAGTGTTGTCACGCCCTGGCCGTAGAGAGGTTTTTATTCTCTATTTTGGTTAGGTCAGGGTGTGACTAGGGTGGGCATTCTAGTTTCCTTATTTCTATGTTGGTGTGGTTGATTCCCAATCAGGGGCAGCTGTCTATCGTTGTCCCTGATTGGGGATCATATATAAGTTGTCATTTTCCTTTTGGGTTTTGTGGGGTTTTGTTTTCTGTTTAGTTACTGTACCTGACTGTACTGTATCTGCCTAGAAAACTGTTCGCTTTCGTTTTCGCTTTGTTATTTTGTTTGAGTGTTTTTTGATAATAAAAATCATGAACACTTTCCACACTGCGCTTTGGTCCACTCCTTTCGAGAGACATAACAAGTGTAGACATTGTTAATGTTGTAAATGACTATTGTATCTGGAAACGGCTGATTTTCTATGGAATATCTACATAGGCGTACAGAGGCCCATTATCAGCAACCATCACTCCTGTGTTCCAATGGCACGTTGTGTTAGCTAATCCAAGTCTATCATTTTAAAAGGCTAATTGATCATTAGAAAACCCTTCTGCAATTATGTTAGCACAGCTGAAAACTGTGGTTCTGATTAAAGAAGCAATAAAACTGTCCTTCTTTGGACTAGTTGAGTATCTGGAGCATCAGCATTTGTGGGTTCGATTACAGGCTCAAAATGGCCAGAAACAAAGAACTTTCTTCTGAAACTCATCAGTCTATTCTTGTTCTGAGAAATGAAGGCTATTCCATGCGAGAAATTGCCAAGAAAGTGAAGATCTCGTACAACGCTGTGTACTACTCTGTCACAGAACAGCGCAAACTGGCTCTAACCAGAATAGAAAGAGGAGTGGGAGGCCCCGGTGCACAACTGAGCAAGAGGACAAGTACATTAGAGTGTCTAGTTTGAGAAATAGACGCCTCACAAGTCCTCAACTGGCAGCTTCATTAAATAGTACCCGCAAAACACCAGTCTCCACGTCAACAGTGAAGAGGCGACTCCGGGATGCTGACCTTCTAGGCAGAGTTGCAAAGAAAAAGCCATATCTCAGATTGGCCAATGAAGAGAAAAGATTAAGATGGGAAAAAGAACACAGACACTAGACAGAGGAACTCTGCTTAGAAGGCCAGCATCCTGGAGTCGCCTCTTCACTGTTGACGTTGAGACAATCAACATGTTTAAGCCTAATTCCCTAATGGACATTTTCACTTCTGCGCTCTCAACCTCTCCCCCTGCCTCACCTTCCCTCTCTGGCTCCTTGTCTTTCCACCCCTTTCCCTCTCTGTTTCCCTATCGCTTTACCTTTCTTTTCCCCTCTCTGTAGCTCCCTCCCCCTCTCTCTTTCTCTCTGTCTCTCCAGTCACACCCCCACCCTCTCTCTAACAGACCACTAGGAGACCCAAGGCATCACCCTCTCTTAGAATGAGGAGGAAACCCATGTGACCTCTGAAGATATCAAAACAATGTCTTCAAGTGTTGAGTGGACCTTTTCAGTCTGAAGCCTTTATATCTAGAAGGAAGTATTCAGTCTCCTCTCCTCTGTAGAATCTTTCCACTGATTAAGCCACTGTCTCTCTCTCACCCCTATCTGTCATTGAGGGACAAACTTTCCCAGGGACGACTGAATTCTCCCATTGGCTGAATTTGGCTCAATCAAACAACCAATCATGGCATCTCTAGCACTTGTCCTTGGTTACCGTGGTTGGCACGTCAACACAGAAAAACTTCACCTAACTGTCATTGAGTTCTAATCCTTCTCTGACCTCTTTGAGGGGAAAGAGGACTCTGAGACTCTGTGTGTGTGTGTCTGTGTCTCATACAGGTCAGTGTCAGCCTCACAAAAGGGCCATTCTGTTCTATCTGTTCAGCAGTTCTATTCTGTTCAGTGTTCTACACCGACCTCGTAAAGGCTTGGCCCAGGTCATTAAGCAGTTTAACGATGCGTGGAGGCGTGAAGAGATTTTCAAAGAAAGCCGAAAATTCCTGTCCATGAATAAAAGTTTAAAACATTTCTCAAAATACAGATTTTTTTTTAGGTATTAAAGAAAATGTTTAATGGACTAAACATGGAAGTTATATCAACTGTACTATCCATTAATTACCACATCAAATTCTTGTTTCATAAGATCAAAAGCATATCGCTGTCTCCTTGTGGAAGGAAAACATGTCTAATTGAAGGTCTAATTCCACTCCAAGACTTCTGTTTTTGTAGTTTGGGTTTTTATCAGTCATCTAAAAAGGGAGAATAATCTCATTAAGTGATATGGGGGAAACTTCGGCATCAGCGGAATTAAAAACTAACATGGGAAACAATTTGTATAATAAAGTATACTACTGGCTGAGAATAAATGATGTACACTGAAAACAGATGACTAACATTCGTCTGCTGTCTAAGACTAGAGAAGGGGTGAACAGACATATGGAAAAAGAACAATGTTGTATTTTGGCTTCCTGTGAGCTGGTTTAGAGACAATTACTTTGGATAAAGTTAGGAGATGCAGGATAAAACAAAACAGAGAAATGTCTAATACAATACTATCATAGGGAGATCGCTAGGAATAACAATTCAAGATGGAGTTGCATACTATTAGGACAACAAAATATACATGTATATATATATCTATAGAGTGGGGCAAAAAAGTATTTAGTCAGCCACCAATTGTGCAAGTTCTCCCACTTAAAAAGATGAGAGTGGCCTGTAATTTTCATCATAGGTACACTTCAACTATGACAGACAAAATGAGAAAAAAAATCCAGAAAATCACATTGTAGGATTTTTAATGAATTTATTTGCAAATTATGGTGGAAAATAAGTATTTGGTCACCTACAAACAAGCAAGATTTCTGGCTCTCACAGACCTGTAACTTCTTCTTTAAGAGGCTCCTCTATCCTCCACTCGTTACCTGTATTAATGGCACCTGTTTGAACTTGTTATCAGTATAAAAGACACCTGTCCACAACCTCAAACAGTCACACTCCAAACTCCACTATGGCCAAGACCAAAGAGCTGTCAAAGGACACCAGAAACAAAATTGTAGACCTGCACCAGGCTGGGAAGACTGAATCTGCAATAGGTAAGCAGCTTGGTTTGAAGAAATTAACTGTGGGAGCAATTATTAGGAAATGGAAGACATACAAGACCACTGATAATCTCCCTCGATCTGGGGCTCCACGCAAGATCTCACCCCGTGGGGTCAAAATTATCACAAGAACGGTGAGCAAAAATCCCAGAACCACACGGGGGGACCTAGTGAATGACCTGCAGAGAGCTGGGACCAAAGTAACAAAGCCTACCATCAGTAACACACTACGCCGCCGGCGACTCAAATCCTGCAGTGCCAGACGTGTCCCCCTGCTTAAGCCAGTACATGTCCAGGCCCGTCTGAAGTTTGCTAGAGAGCATTTGGATGATCCAGAAGAAGATTGGGAGAATGTCATATGGTCAGATGAAACCAAAAATTGAACTTTTTGGTAAAAACTCAACTCGTCGTGTTTGGAGGACAAAGAATGCTGAGTTGCATCCAAAGAACACCATACCTACTGTGAAGCATGGGGGTGGAAACATCATGCTTTGGGTCTGTTTTTCTGCAAAGGGACCAGGACGACTGATCCGTGTAAAGGAAAGAATGAATGGGGCCATGTATCGTGAGATTTTGAGTGAAAACCTCCTTCCATCAGCAAGGGCATTGAAGATGAAACGTGGCTGGGTCTTTCAGCATGACAATGATCCCAAACACACCGCCCGGGCAACGAAGGAGTGGCTTCGTAAGAAGCATTTCAAGGTCCTGGAGTGGCCTAGCCAGTCTCCAGATCTCAACCCCATAGAAAATATTTGGAGGGAGTTGAAAGTCCGTGTTGCCCAGCAACAGGCCCAAAACATCACTGCTCTAGAGGAGATCTGCATGGAGGAATGGGCCAAAATACCAGCAACAGTGTGTGAAAACCTTGTGAAGACTTACAGAAAACGTTTGACCTCTGTCATTGCCAACAAAGGGTATATAACAAAGTATTGAGATAAACTTTTGTTATTGACCAAATACTTATTTTCCACCATAATTTGCAAATAAATTCATTAAAAATCCTACAATGTGATTTTCTGGATTTTTTTTTCTCATTTTGTCTGTCATAGTTGAAGTGTACCTATGATGAAAATTACAGGCCTCTCTCATCTTTTTAAGTGGGAGAACTTGCACAATTGGTGGCTGACTAAATACTTTTTTGCCCCACTGTACATATATAAAATACAATCAAGACATAATGAAAAACACACACTCATTATAACAACCCATTAGACACAGGCTAGCTGTCCACTTTTGTATTTGTGCTACCATTGTGTAACCAATGGCCTTTTGAACAGCATTCAACAACTTTGTGTTTGGCAGGCTAAAGCCAGACCAGTCCAAGCAGAGCACAGCAGCACAAAGCAGAGCTAAGCAGAGCAGAGTCAGTGGGAAACCAAGTTCATGGGGTTTAGCATGTCATGTAACTGAGGAGAGAAGAAGACTCCCTGTGCAGTGGGGGGCCAACATCAGCTGCTGTCAGAGGATGAGGAAATATAAATCAATAAGTGAATGATTGCGATTGTTCTTTGAGAGGGAATTCTTTCCACAGCTCAGTACTGTTGGACTGAACATAACAACATCCAACACTAAGATACATATAACAGTCATCATTGAAAGGACAGGGAAGTGCCTTTTAAATCATATGGCTTAAAAGTCCATATGATTTATGTGGGGCCATGTCTTTATGTGGGGCCATGTCTTTATTTGATATTTTTAAATATCAAATCATTCATAACAATTTACTAGCTTAGCTACTGTAATAGTTTTCCTTAATATATATATTTTTAAATAACTTCCCAACTAGTCTCGGTAGCAAGGGGTAGCTTACAATATCTCAGTGGTAGCTAGCTAAGCAGGCTAGCTAGCTAACGTTAGCACTACAGCTACTAATACATTTGCTAGCTACCTCAGGTAATTGGATTTAGTTAACGTTACTTCCCATAGAAAACTCACCCAAGGTTAGCAAGCTGAGCTGACAGTTTTTCCTCAGTGTGTTACAGCTCATCTGAGTGTCTTCAGTTTCGACTGTCTTCATCATTTCAGGACAGGTCACGTGATCAGACCGGCAGATCACGTTGTCAGGCAAGCTGTGTGAACTTAGCGTTACCTTTCCTATGTAGTGAACTAATTCTGACCAGACCAGGTCAATGTCTTAGTCAGTTAAGAATGTATGAGCACACTCTGGTGTTACCAGCATTATGCCCCGAGGTGAATGCTGCATCTTTAGCCTCCTGACCTGGACACGGGATGTCTATTCTCTCACACCATAGTGGTTACAAGGTCAGGGTAGACCCTGTCTGTCATCAAAACACTGATCTAAGGTCAGTTGTGTTGTATTATCCCTCAAACTTAAGGTTAGGATTTGGGGAGCAAATTCTGATTCTAGAACTGTGGCTAAAGGGGGAAATTATATCCCTAGCTCTGTCTGTTGACCCTGATCTCTGAAAAGGTCAAAGGTGAATAAACACTCAGGAGAGGTCAGGGGTCAAGAGACAAAGATTTTACCTAGTCAGCTGTCTGCTCCTGACAACTGCACCGGGCATCAAGTGCATCTTCAACACAAACTGTAACCAATCACGGATAAGGCTGTAACGGACGAAGCCGATGATGGACGAGGCTTATCTGTTTTCTCCTAACATTCTAATGTCAAGTGCCACCGCTGCCGGCACTTTAACATCCCCCCCCACCTCTTCAAAAGCACACACACACACACACACACACACACACACACACACACACACACACACACACACACACACACACACACACACACACACACACACACACACACACACACACACACACACACACACACACACCTTTCCAAACATCATTGTTGTCAACTCCTCCTCACTACAGAGCATCACACAACCCTTCCTGGTATAATCATATCAAATAACTCTTCCTGGTATAATCATATCATATAACTTGCCCAAGCTTCCCCCATTTCATATAACTTGCCCAAGCCTCCCCCATTTCTCCTTCACCCATATCCAGACAGCCAATGTTCTGAAAGAGCTGCAAAATCTGGACCCCCTCTTCAAAGGGGGAGACACTCTAGACCCAAACTGTTACAGACCTATATCTATCCTACCCTGCCTTTCTAAGGTCTTCGAAAGCCAAGTTAACAAACAGATCACTGACCATTTTGAATCCCACCGTACCTTCTCCGCTATGCAATCTGGTTTCCGAGCTGGTCATGGGTGCACCTCAGCCACGCTTAAGGTCCTAAACTATATCATAACCGCCATCGATAAGAGACAGTACTGTGTAGCCGTCTTCATCGACCTGGCAACAGCTTTCGACTCTGTCAATCACCACATTCTTATCGCCAGACTCAACGGCCTTGGTTTCTCAAATGACTGGCTTGCCTGGTTCACCAACTACTTCTCAGGCCTGTTGTCCGGACCTCTGCCAGTCTCTATGGGGGTGTCACAAAGTTCAAATCTCGGGCCGGCTCTTTTCTCTGTATACATCAATGATGTCGCTCTTGCTGCTGGTGATTCTCTGATCCACCTCTACGCAGACGAAACCATTCTGTATACGTCTGGCCCTTCTTTGGACACTGTGTTAAAACTTCTTACGGCTAGGGGTTCCGCAACATTCCGCTGAAAAGGCAGAGCGCGAAATTAAAAAAAAAATATTTTTTAAATGTAACTTTCATACATTCACAAGTGCAAAACATCAAATTAAAGCTTAACTTCTTGTTAATCTACCCATCGTGTCTGATTTAAAAAAGGCTTTACAGCGAAAGCACACCATATGATTATGTTAGGTCAAAGCCTAGTCACAAAAACACATACAGCCATTTTCCAGCCAAAGAGAGGAGTCACAAAAAGCAGAAATAGAGATAAAATGAATCACTAACCTTTGATGATCTTCATCAGATGGAACTCATAGGACTTCATGTTACACAATACATTTATGTTTTGTTCGATAAAGTTCATATTTATATCCAAAAATCTCAGTTTACATTGGCGCGTTATGGTCAGTAATGATGTGCCTCGAAAACAGAGCCACATCAATTTACAGAAATACTCATCATAAACTTTGATAAAAGATACAACTGTTATGCAGAGAATTAAAGATACACTTCTCCTTAATGCAACCACTGTGTCAGATTTCAAAAAAACTTTACGGAAAAAGCACTCAATGCAATAATCTGAGTACGGCGCTCAGACACAAAAACAAGCCATACAGGTACCCGCCATGTTGTGGAGTCAACAGAAGCCAGAAATAGCATTATAGATATTCACTTACCTTTTATGATCTTCATCAGAATGCACTCCCAGGAATCCCAGTTCCACAATAAATGTTTGATTTGTTCGATAAATTCCATCATTTATGTACAAATACCTCCTTTTTGTTAGCGCGTTCAGTTCACAATCTAAACACACGAGACGTGGGCAAGTCCAGGCAAAAGTTCATACGAAAAATCCCAAAAGTTATATAACAGTTCGTAGAAACATGTCAAACGATGTATAGAATCAATGTTTAGGATGTTTTAAACATAAATCTTCAATAATGTTTCAACCGGAGAATTCCTTTGTCTTTAGAAATGCAATGGAATGCAGTTCGCTCTCACTGCCAAGCGCGTGACCAGCTCATGGCACTCTGCCAGACATCTGGTTGAAACAGCTCTCATTCTCTCCTCCTTCACAGTAGAAGCCTCAAACAAGGTTCTAAAGACTGTTGACATCTAGTGGAAGCCTTAGGAAGTGCAATATGACCCCATAGACACTGTATATTAGAAAGGCAATGAGTTGAAAAACTACAAACCTCAGATTTCCCACTTCCTTGTTGGATTTTTCTCAGGTTTTTGCCTGCCATATGAGTTCTGTTGTACTCAAGACATCATTCAAACAGTTTAAGAAACTTCAGTGTGTTTTCTATCCAAATCGACTAGTAATATGCATATATTAGCTTCTGGGCCTGAGTAGCAGGAAGTTTACTCTGGGCACGCTTTTCATCCGAACGTGAAAATGCTGCCCCCTATCCCAAACAGGTTTTAACTAACCTCCAGAGGAGCTTCAATGCCATACAACTCTCCTTCCGTGGCCTCCAACTGCTCTTAAATGCAAGTAAAACTAAATGCATGCTCTTCAACCAATCGCTGCCTGCACCCACCCACCCGTCTAGCATCACTACTCTGGACGGTTCTGACTTAGAATATGTCGACAACTACAAATACTTAGGTGTCTGGTTAGACTGTAAACTCTCCTTCCAGACTCACATTAAGCACCGCCAATCCAAAATTAAATCTAGAATCTGCTTCCTATTTCGCAACAAAGCATCCTTCACTCAAGCTGCCAAACATACCCTCGTAAAACTGACTATCCTACCGATCCTTGACTTCGGCGATGTCATTTACAAAATAGCCTCCAACAGTCTACTCAGCAAATTGGATGCAATCTATCACAGTGTCATCCGTTTTGTCACCAAAGCCCCATATACTACCCACCACTGCGACCTGTATGCTCTCGTTGGCTGGCCCTCGCTTCATATTCATCGCCAAACTCACTGGCTCCAGGTCATCTATAAGTCTTTGCTAGGTAAAGCCCCGCCTTATCTCAGCTCACTGGTCACCATAGCAGCACCCACCCGTAGCACGCGCTCCAGCAGGTATATTTCACTGGTCACCCGCCTTTCCTTCCAGTTCTCTGCTGCCAATGACTGGAACGAATTGCAAAAATCACTGAAGCTGGAGACTCACATATCCCTCTCTAACTTTAAACATCGGCTGTCAGAGCAGCTCACAGATCATTGCTCCTGTACATAGCCCATCTGTAAATAACCCATCCATCTACCTCATCCCCGTACTGTTATTTATTTTTTTGCTCCTTTGCACCCGAGTATCTCTACTTGCACATTCATCTTCTGCACATCTATCACTCCAGTGTTTAATTACTCAATTGTAATATTTTCCGCCACTATGCCTATTTATTGCCTTACCTCCCTTATCTTACCTCATTTGCACACACTGTACATATACTTTTCTATTGTGTTATTGACTGTATGTTTGTTTATTCCATGTATAACTCTGTGTTGTTTTGTTGCACTGCTTTGCTCTATCTTGGCCAGGTCGCAGTTGTAAATGAGAACTTGTTCTCAACTGGCCTACCTGGTTAAATAAAGATGAAATAAAATAAATAAAAAATAACTCTTCCCCTGTGATCTTGGTGTTTGTTGCCTGCTTGACGTTATGCTGTGTGTTGTCTTAGCCCTGTTGTCTGCTTGACGTTACGCTGTGTGTTGTTTTAGCCCTGTTGTCTGCTTGACGTTACGCTGTGTGTTGTCTTAGCCCTGTTGTCTGCTTGACGTTACGCTGTGTGTTGTCTTAGCCCTGTTGTCTGCTTGACGTTACGCTGTGTGTTGTCTTAGCCCTGTTGTCTGCTTGATGTTACGCTGTGTGTTGTCTATGCCCTGTTGTCTGCTTGATGTTACGCTGTGTGTTGTCTTAGCCCTGTTGTTTGCTTGATGTTACGCTGTGTGTTGTCTATGCCATGTTGTTTGCTTGATGTTACGCTGTGTGTTGTCTTAGCCCTGTTGTCTGCTTGATGTTACGCTGTGTGTTGTCTTAGCCCTGTTGTCTGCTTGATGTTACGCTGTGTGTTGTCTTAGCCCTGTTGTCTGCTTGATGTTACGCTGTGTGTTGTCCTAGCCCTGTTGTCTGCTTGATGTTACGCTGTGTGTTGTCTTAGCCCTGTTGTCTGTTTGACAGTACATTGTGTGTTTATCCGTCTATCACGTTCAAGCCTTTGTACTTAAATCACTTACTGTAACAGCAGGATAAGGCATCATAATAAGGCACCTCTCTAACTGATGTGAATGAAGAGGTCTGTGTTTGTGTGTTTCTCTGTGTGTGTGCAAAGCAGGAAGAACGTATCAAACCAACAAACCATTAGTTAGCAACATAAGCCACGACGTGCTGCCTGTGAAGAAGACAGCAGGGAGCCTACTGGTTAACCGAAAGGTTGTTGGATTGAATCCCCGAGCTGACAAGGTAAAAATCTGTTGTTCTGCCCCTGAACAAGGGCCCGGTAGGCCATCGTTGTAAATAAGAATTTGTTCTTAACTGACTTGCCTGGTTAAATAAAGGCTACATTTTAAAAAAGAAGAAGAGGTATCTCACAGCATGACGGCCCACAGGTTAACACATGTTAGATACGAGAGGTTGTTTTTCCCCCGTAAGGTGTGCTCGTGCTTGCGTGTGTGTGTTCGCATCCGTGTGCATGCGCCTATACGAGTGTGTGTGTGTGTTCACATGTGAGTTTTAAGCGGTGTGTGGGCGTGTGATAGATGACAATATCCAAATGAAAAACGCAGGTTGTAACTCGTATATCTCTCCCCCAGATGTAGTCTCTCGATGTTCCTCATATTTCATTTCTCTGTTTTCCACTGAACTTTAATTCCGTTCTGAAAAATAAAACCACAATTTAGGACATTCATCTTTTAGGACATTCATCTTATTTATGGTTATCGGTTATTCTCATCGTGCAAACAACAACTTGTTACTTATTTTATCTGGAAAAGCACTCCTATTGTTTTGTCAGAGGTAAGACTTAGTGTCTTGTAAGACCAGACACCAAAACACAGGTCCGGTCTTGAGCCCCGACTCTGAGAATCTAAAGAGTTCTTCTCTCTCTAGACGCTGTGGAGATTCACCATCATGACTGGCATGCTGTGTGTGGACGCTGTGGAGATTCACCATCATGACTGGCATGCTGTGTGTGGACGCTGTGGAGATTCACCATCATGACTGGCATGCTGTGTGTGGACGCTGTGGAGATTCACCATCATGACTGGCATGCTGTGTGTGGACGCTGTGGAGATTCACCATCATGACTGGCATGCTGTGTGTGGACGCTGTGGAGATTCACCATCATGACTGGCATGCTGTGTGTGGACGCTGTGGAGATTCACCATCATGACTGGCATGCTGTGTGTGGACGCTGTGGAGATTCACCATCATGACTGGCATGCTGTGTGTGGACGCTGTGGAGATTCACCATCATGACTGGCATGCTGTGTGTGGACGCTGTGGAGATTCACCATCATGACTGGCATGCTGTGTGTGGACGCTGTGGAGATTCACCATCATGACTGGCATGCTGTGTGTGGACGCTGTGGAGATTCACCATCATGACTGGCATGCTGTGTGTGGACGCTGTGGAGATTCACCATCATGACTGGCATGCTGTGTGTGGACGCTGTGGAGATTCACCATCATGACTGGCATGCTGTGTGTGGACGCTGTGGAGATTCACCATCATGACTGGCATGCTGTGTGTGGACGCTGTGGAGATTCACCATCATGACTGGCATGCTGTGTGTGGACGCTGTGGAGATTCACCATCATGACTGGCATGCTGTGTGTGGACGCTGTGGGGACTCACCATCATGACTGGCATGCTGTGTGTGGACGCTGTGGGGACTCACCATCATGACTGGCATGCTGTGTGTGGACGCTGTGGGGACTCACCATCATGACTGGCATGCTGTGTGTGGACGCTGTGGGGACTCACCATCATGACTGGCATGCTGTGTGTGGACGCTGTGGGGACTCACCATCATGACTGGCATGCTGTGTGTGGACGCTGTGGGGACTCACCATCATGACTGGCATGCTGTGTGTGGACGCTGTGGGGACTCACCATCATGACTGGCATGCTGTGTGTGGACGCTGTGGGGACTCACCATCATGACTGGCATGCTGTGTGTGGATGCTGTGGGGACTCACCATCATGACTGGCATGCTGTGTGTGGACGCTGTGGGGACTCACCATCATGACTCGCATGTTGTGTGTGGACGCTGTGGGGACTCACCATCATGACTGGCATGCTGTGTGTGGACGCTGTGGAGATTCACCATCATGACTGGCATGCTGTGTGTGGACGCTGTGGGGACTCACCATCATGACTCGCATGTTGTGTGTGGACGCTGTGGGGACTCACCATCATGACTGGCATGCTGTGTGTGGACGCTGTGGGGACTCACCATCATGACTGGCATGCTGTGTGTGGACGCTGTGGAGATTCACGATCATGACTGGCATGCTGTGTGTGGACGCTGTGGAGACTCACCATCATGACTGGCATGCTGTGTGTGGACGCTGTGGGGACTCACCATCATGACTGGCATGCTGTGTGTGGACGCTGTGGGGACTCACCATCATGACTCGCATGTTGTGTGTGGACGCTGTGGGGACTCACCATCATGACTGGCATGCTGTGTGTGGACGCTGTGGAGATTCACCATCATGACTGGCATGCTGTGTGTGGACGCTGTGGAGATTCACGATCATGACTGGCATGCTGTGTGTGGACGCTGTGGAGACTCACCATCATGACTGGCATGCTGCGTGTGGACGCTGTGGGGACTCACCATCATGACTGGCATGCTGTGTGTGGACGCTGTGTGGACGCTCACCATCATGACTGGCATGCTGTGTGTGGACGCTCACCATCATAACTGGCATGCTGTGTGTGGACACTGTGGGGACTCACCATCATGACTGGCATGCTGTGTGTGGATGCTGTGTGGACGCTCACCATCATGACTGGCATGCTGTGTGTGGACGCTGTGTGGACGCTCACCATCATGACTGGCATGCTGTGTGTGGACGCTGTGTGGACTCACCATCATGACTGGTTTGCTGTGTGTGGACGGTGTGGAGACTCACCATCATGACTGGCATGCTGTGTGTGGACGCTGTGGGGACTCACAATCATGACTGGCATGCTGTGTGTGGACGCTGTGGGGACTCACAATCATGACTGGCATGCTGTGTGTGGACGCTGTGGGGACTCACCATCATGACTGGCATGCTGTGTGTGGACGCTGTGTGGACTCACCATCATGACTGGCATGCTGTGTGTGGACGGTGTGGGGACTCACCATCATGACTGGCATGCTGTGTGTGGACGCTGTGTGGACGCTCACCATCATGACTGGCATGCTGTGTGTGCACGCTGTGTGGACTCACCATCATGACTGGTTTGCTGTGTGTGGACGGTGTGGAGACTCACCATCATGACTGGCATGCTGTGTGTGGACGCTGTGGGGACTCACAATCATGACTGGCATGCTGTGTGTGGACGCTGTGGGGACTCGCCATCATGACTGGCATGCTGTGTGTGGACGCTGTGGGGACTCACCATCATGACTGGTTTGCTGTGTGTGGACGGTGTGGAGACTCACCATCATGACTGGCATGCTGTGTGTGGACGCTGTGGGGACTCACCATCATGACTGGCATGCTGTGTGTGGACGCTGTGGGGACTCACCATCATGACTGGCATGCTGTGTGTGGACGCTGTGTGGACGCTCACCATCATGACTGGCATGCTGTGTGTGGACGCTGTGTGTGGACTCACCATCATGACTGGCATGCTGTGTGTGGATGCTGTGGGGACTCACCATCATGACTCGCATGCTGTGTGTGAACGCTGTGGGGACTCACCATCATGACTGGCATGCTGTGTGTGGACGCTGTGTGGACGCTCACAATCATGACTGGCATGCTGTGTGTGGATGCTGTGGGGACTCACCATCATGACTTGGATTATAACAGCCTGCCCTAGACCACATGAGGAGTTCTGTGTGTATTTCCCCGTCTCTGATAGGAGATCTAGCCTTGCATTCCACCCTTTGATGTCCACACCCATTTAGCCCTTAATTCTGAATGCATGCTCACAATTCCTGGAATAAAAGAGGGAAAAAACTATTATCGGATTCAGAGAAGTAATTTCTCCTCGCTGGCTTCCTGTTTTTTAGATTCTAGACCATTTAGAACATTCCGTAAATAGTCCCAGACTGCATCAGACATGCTAATGATGCTCCTTTCAGAATCAAATGTTTCCCTATTCCCTATATGGGCCTTGGTCAAAAGTAAACAAACATCTTCAACCTTGAAGGGCATTGTTCATAATTTCTCCAGTTTCTCTGGACTAATTTTGATAAGTGTACTATATTACGGATGGGTTTCTAAAAGATGCTAACTTTAAATTGCTATGAGGTCTCCCAAATACATGGGCGGATGTGGAAGTTGATGTGCTTGGTGTACATATCCCGGAAAAGTCTAGCGATTTTACAACTATTAACTTTAATAGAAAAGTTGCCAAAATACACTACATGACCAAAAGTATGTGGACACCTGCTTGCAAAACATCTCAATCCAAAATCATGGGCATTAATACGGAGTTGGTCCCCCCCTTTGTTGCTAAAACAGCCTCCACTATTCTGGGAAGGCTTTCCACTAGATGTTGGAACATTGCTGCAGAGACTTGCTTCCATTCAGTCACAAGGTCATTAGTGAGGTCGGGCACTGATGTTGGACGATTAGGCCTGACTCGCTGTCGGTGTTCCAATTCATCCCAAAGGTGTTCGATGGGCTTGAGGTCAGGGCTCTGTGCAGGACAGTCAAGTTCTTCCACACCGATCTCGACAAACTATTTCTGTATGGACCTCGCTTTGTGCACAGGGACGTTATCATGCTGAAACAGGAAAGGGCCTTCCCCAAACTGTTGCCAAAGTTGGTGGTGAAGCGGGATTCATCAGTTGACCAGGGCAACTCCAGCGTCGCAGAAATTTGATAAACTGACTTGTTGGAAAAGTGGCATCCTATGACTGTGCCATGTTGAAAGTCACTGAGCTCTTCAGTGAGGCCATTCTACTACCAATGTTTGTCTATGGAGATTGCATGGCTGTGTGCAAGATTTCATACAACTGTCAGCAATGGGTGTGGCTGAAATAGCCGAAAACACTAATTTGAAGTGGTGTCCACATACTTTTATATGTATTTTGTCGATAGGATCTTGAAACTGTGGAGAGGGAAATAACTGTCCATCGACAGGAAAAGGACCCTGATTAATTCTCAGAAATACCTCAGTTTACATATTTATTCATTACTCTACTGAATCCAGGAGAATCCTTTTTCATATAATTTGAGAAATAAATATAACATTTTATTTGGAATGGCAAACCAGATAAAGTTAAACAAGTATTTTTATATAGAGAAAGGGTTAAAACTATTTATAAAATGATGCTATTAAACCTCTCTTGTCCATTGTACCAAAATTATATTTAAATTCAAACTGGTTTTCTAGCAGGCTGCTAAAATAGGCACATCCAATGATCAAAATATAGATTTTTGCCATTATACAGATTAAAACCAACCATTTCCGGTGGATTGACAATGGATCCCTGTTTAAAGTATCCTCCTTTTTAAATGAAACAACACACTCCAGAAGAGGGAAAAATAAATATTACAGTAAATTATATCTTCAAAGTACTGATATGTAAACTCAGCAAAAATACATCCTCTCACTGTCAACTGTGTTTATTTTCAGCAAATTTAAATATGTAAATATTTGTATGAACATAACAAGATTCAACAACTGAGACATAAACTGAACAAGTTCCACAGACATGTGACTAACAGAAATGGAATAATGTCCCTGAACAAAGGGGAGGTCAAAATCAAAAGTAACAGTCAGTATCTGGTGTGGCCACCAGCTGCATTAAGTACTGCAGTGCATCTCCTCCTCATGGACTGCACCAGATTTGCCAATTATTGCTGTGTGACTTTACCCCACTCTTCCACCAAGGCACCTGCAAGTTCCCAGATTTTTTGGGGGGGGATGGCCCTAGCCCTCACCCTCTGATCCAACAGATCCCAGACGTGCTCAATGGGATTGAGATCCGGGCTCTTCGCTGGCCATGGCAGAACACTGACATTCCTGTCTTGCAGTAAATCACACACAGAATGAGCAGTATGGCTGGTGGCATTGTCATGCTGGAGGTTCATGTCAGGATGAGCCTGCAGGAAGGGTACCACATGAGGGAGGAGGATGTCTTCCCTGTAACGCACAGCATTGAGATTGCCTCCAATGACAACAAGCTCAGACCGATGATGCTGTGACACACCGCCCCAGACCATGACGGACCCTCCACCTCCAAATCGATCCCGCTCCTGAGTACAGGCCTCGGTGAAGCGCTCATTCCTTCGACGATAAACACGAATCCGACCATCACCCCATGTGAGACAAAACCGTGACTCGCCAGTGAAGAGCACTTTTTGCCAGTCCTGTCTGGTCCAGCGACGGTGGGTTTGTGCCCATAGGCAACGAGGTTGCCGATGATGTCTGGTGAGGACCTGCCTTACAACAGGCCTACAAGCCCTCAGTCCAGCCTCTCTCAGCCTATTGTGAACAGTCTAAGCACTGATGGAGGGATTGTGCTTTCCTGGTGTAACTCTGGCAGTTGTTGTTGCCATCCTGTACCTGTCCCGCAGATGTGATGTTCGGATGTACCGCTCCCATGCAGGTGTTATTACACGTGGTCTGCCACGGCAAGGACGATCAGCTGTCCGCCCTGTCTCCCTGTAGCGCTGTCTTAGGCATTTCACAGTACGGACATTGCAATTTATTGCCCTGGCCACATCTGCAGTCCTCATGCCTCCTTGCAGCATGCCTAAGGCATGTTCACGCAGATGAGCAGGGACCCTGGGCATCTTTCTTTTGGTGTTTTTCAGAGTCAGTAGAATGGCCTCTTTAGTGTCCTAAGTTTTCATAACTGTGACGTTAATTGCCTACCGTCTGTAAGCTGTTAGTGTCTTAACCATATCACCTCCACCCTACCTGACACCCTAGACCCACTCCAATTTGCTTACCGCCCCAATAGGTCCACAGACGACTCAATCGCAATCACACTGCACACTGCCCTAACCCATCTGGACAAGAGGAATACCTATGTAAGAATGCTGTTCATCAACTACAGCCCAGCATTTAACACCATAGTACCCTCCAAACATGTCATTAACTTCTTATGGCTCGGGGGCAGCATTTTCACGTTTGGATGAAAAGCGTGCCCAGAGTAAACTGCCTGCTACTCAGTCCAAGTTGCTAATATATGTTTATTATTAGTAGATTTGGATGGAAAACACTCTGAAGTTTCTAAAACTGTTTGAATGATGTCTGTGAGTATAACAGAACTCATATGACAAGCGAAAATCTGAGAAAATTACAACCAGGAAGTGGGAAATCTGAGGTTTGTAGTTTTTCAACTCTTGGCAGTGTCTATGGGGTCATTTTGCACTTCCTAAGGCTTCCACTAGATGTCAACAGTCTTTAGAACCTTGTTTGATGCTTCTACTGTGAAGTGGGGGCGAATGAGAGGGGATTGAGTAAGGTCTCTCCCAGAGAGCCACGAGCTGACCATGCGCGCTCAAGTGAGAGCGACCTGCTTTCCATTGCATTTCTGAAGACAAAGGAATTCTCCGGTTGGAACATTATTGAAGATTTCTGTGAAAAACATCCTAAAGATTGATTCTATACTTCGTTTGACATGTTTCTACGAACTGTAAAATGACTTTTCATTTGAACCTTTGCCTGGACCTGCCCGCGTGTCGTGAGTTTAGATTGAGTACTGAATGCGCGAACCAAAAGGAGTTATTTGGACATAAATGATGGACTTTATGGAACAAAACAGACATTTATTGTGGAACTGGGATTCCTGGGAGTGCATTCTCATGAAGATCATCAAAGGTAAGTGTATATTTATAATGTTATTTCTGACTTCTGTTGACTCCAACATGGCGGGTATCTTTTTGGGTTGTGTTGGTCTCTGAGCGCCGTACTCAGATTATTGCATGGTTTCCTTTTTCCGTAATGTTTTTTTTTATATATGACACAGCGGTTGCATTAAGGAGAAGTGTATCTTTAAATCTGTGAATAACACTTGTATCTTTTATCAATGTTTATTATGAGTATTTGTAGCGGAACCCCAGTCCTAGACAGGTTAAGCTCGAGACCTCGACCCCGCCCTGTGCAACTGGGTCCTGGACTTCCTGACGTGCCGCCCCCAGGTGGTGAGGGTAGGTAACAACATCTCCATCCCGCTGATCCTCAACACTGGGGCCCCACAAGGGTGCGTTCTCAACCCTCTCCTGTACTCCCTGTTCACCCACGACTGCGTGGCCATGCACGCCTCCAACTCAATCATCAAGTTTGCAGACGACACTACAGTGGTAGGCTTGATTACCAACAACGATGAGACGGCCTACAGGGAGGAGGTGAGGGCCCTCGGAGTGTGGTGTCAGGAAAATAACCTCACACTCAACGTCAACAAAACAAAGGAGATCATCGTGGACTTCAGGAAACAGCAGAGGGAGCAGCCCTCTATCCACATCGACAGGACAGTAGTGGAGAGGGTAGTACGTTTTAAGTTCAATGGCGTACACAGCACGAACAAACTGAAATGATGCTCCCACCCACACCACACAGACAGCGTGGTGAAGAAGGCGCAACAGCCTTGTCACCTAAAACCCGAACAAACTTTTACAGATGCACAATCGAGAGCATCCTGTCGGGCTGTATCACCGCCTGGTACGGCAACTGCTCCGCCCATAACCGTAAGGCTCTCCAGAGGGTAGTGAGGTCTGCACAACACATCACCGGGGGCAAACTACCTGCCCTCCAGGACACCTACAGCACACGATGTCACAGGAAGGCCATAAAGATCATCAAGGACAACAACCACCCGAGCCACTGCCTGTTCACCCCGCTATCATCCAGAAAGCGAGGTCAGTACAGGTGCATCAAAGCTGGGACCGAGAGACTGAAAAACAGCTTCTATCTCAAGGCCATCAGACTGTTAAACAGCCATCACTAACATTGAGTGGCTGCTGCCAACATACTGACTCAACTCTAGCCACTTTAATAATGGAAAAATGTATGTAATAAAGGTATCACTAGCCACTTTAAACAATGCCACTTTATATAATGTTTACATACCCTACATTACTCATCTCATATGTATATACTGTACTCTATACCATCTACTGCATCTTGCCTATGCCGTTCGGCCATCACTCATTCATATATCTTTATGTACATATTCTTTATCCCTTTACACTTGTGTGTATAAGGTAGTAGTTGTGGAATTGTTAGGTTAGATTACTTGTTAGATCTTACTGCATTGTCAGAACTAAAAGCACAAGCATTTCGCTACACTCGCATTAACATCTGCTAACCATGTGTATGTGACAAATAAAATTTGATTTGATTTGATTGGATAACGACTGTTCCACAGGTGCATGTTCATTAATTGTTTATGGTTCATTGAACAAGCATGAAAAACAGTGTTTAAACTCTTTACAATGAAGATCTGTGAAGTTATTTGGATTTTTACGAATTTTCTTTGAAAGACAGGGCCCTGAAAAAGGGACATTTCTTTTTTTGCTGAGTTTATAAGGAAGGTATAATTTTTATGAATTACATTGTAAATAAGAATGCAGAAAATGTGTCACACAAGCAATTAACAAATGTCTACGGAAAAATATGCTCGATACAAAAGTATTGTATAACAAATTAAATCGCAGCTCTGCCACAAAAAAATGGAAGAAGCAATTGCAAAAAAGAGAAAGGAATGAATTTCCATTTCACACCTCACACTTGTACAGGTTACCCACTTGTACATAGAGTGAATCAGGACAATTATAGGCACCCCTATTTGACCTTTGGCAAACGCTGAGTAATAGGCACCTCTGGTATCTAAAGGTTAAGAATGTGCAAGAGGAGGAGGAGGAAGAAGAGGAGGGTGAAGTGGAGATGGAGGATGAGTAAGAGGAGGAGGAGGAAGAGGAGATGGAGGATGAGTAAGAGGAGGAGGAGGAAGAGGAGATGGAGGATGAGTAAGAGGAGGAGGAGAAGATGGAGGATGAGTAAGAGGAGGAGGAGGAAGAGGAAGAGGAGATGGAGGATGAGTAAGAGGAGGAGGAGGAAGATGAGATGGAGGATGAGTAAGAGGGGGAGGAGGAAGAGGAGATGGAGGATGAGTAAGAGGAGGAGGAGGAAGAGGAGATGGAGGATGAGTAAGAGGAGGAGGAGGAAGAGGAGGAAGAGAAGAAGGATGAAGGGGAATAGGAGGAGGAGGAGGAAGAAGAAGAGGAGGAGGAAGTGGAGATGGAGGATGAGGAAGAGGAGGAGGATGAGGAGGAAGAGGAAGAGGAAGAGGAGATGGTTTAACAAAGTAAGCTATGGAAGATTCTGGGAGAAGGGCCACACGTGATTGAAAGATCACACCACACTGAATTCTGATAATCCCACATTGCTGACTCTGGGATACAGGGGTTAAGGAAGACAAAGAGGAAGGGAGAAGTTAAGGAAGAATGGTTTAGGAAGTACAGAAGATTAAGGGTTGGGAGGCAAGTACTCACCTGCGTGAGGTGTCAGGATGCGTTTCACAGACCGCAGCACACATCAGAGGAAGCTCAAGTGTGTGTGTGTGTGTGTGTGCGTGCGTGGTTCGTCAGCACACATCATTGGAAGCACAGCTCAGCTGTCTCTTTGTCAGTCCAATCACAAGGCCAGACTCAAAGGAACTTTAGAAACTCACGTGCCCCTATAATCACCCAAGAAAAGTAAGCAGCCTTGCATGAGCCTTGGCTTGTGCGAGCCAGCACGTCTCATAGGAACCACATCAAATCAAATCAAATTTGGATGAGGAACAACGAGAAGGGGACTGAAGTAGTAAAGGAAGTGAATTGTTTTGGTGTTTCATAATGTAGCTCATTAGATTGGATCTTGTCTATAGATTTTAAAACTCTTATATATGTTTGACCACAAACATCAAAGTCTATATGATTATAGTTAGAGGAATTCATATTCCAAACATTCCTGTAAAAATATCTTCATCTACTAACCCAAGGAGAGACATCACACAATATATGTAGACGTGCTGAAGGATCATGTCTCTGTCAGTGATTGCCCTCCTCTTACGGTTTGGCTCTGATCTCAAATAAAGCAACCAAAATGAGATTATGGTGCAGAATTTACTGTAAATAAAGCAACCAAAATGAGATTATAGTGCAGAATTTACTGTAAATAAAGCAACCAAAATGAGATTATAGTGCAGAATTTATTGTAAATAAAGCAACCAAAATGAGATTATGGTGCAGAATTTACTGTAAATAAAGCAACCAAAATGAGATTATAGTGCAGAATTTATTGTAAATAAAGCAACCAAAATGAGATTATGGTGCAGAATTTACTGTAAATAAAGCAACCAAAATGAGATTATGGTGCAGAATTTGCTGTAAATAAAGCAACCAAAATGAGATTATAGTGCAGAATTTATTGTAAATAAAGCAACCAAAATGAGATTATGGTGCAGAATTTACTGTAAATAAAGCAACCAAAATGAGATTATGGTGCAGAATTTACTGTAAATCAAGCAACCAAAATGAGATTATAGTGGAGAATTTACTGTAAATAAAGCAACCAAAATGAGATTATAGTGCAGAATTTATTGTAAATAAAGCAACCAAAATGAGATTATAGTGCAGAATTTATTGTAAATAAAGCAACCAAAATGAGATTATGGTGCAGAATTTACTGTAAATAAAGCAACCAAAATGAGATTATGGTGCAGAATTTACTGTAAATAAAGCAACCAAAATGAGATTATTGTCATGCCCTGATCTGTTTCACCTGTCCTTGTGCTTGTCTCCACCCCCTCCAGGTATCGCCCATCTTCCCCACTTATCCTCTGGGTATTTATACCTGTGTTTTCTGTCTGTCTGTGCCAGTTTGTCTTGTTTGTTCAAGTCAATCAGCGTCTTGTCTCAGCGCCTGTTTTTCCTCAGTCTCTTTTTCTCGTCCTCCTGGTTTTTGACCCCTGCCTCTCCTGACCCTGAACCCGCCTGACCACTCTGCCTGTCCCTGACCCTGAGCTTGCCTGTCATCTTGTACCTTGGCCTTTACTCTGGATTATCGACCTCTGCCTGCCTTGACCTGTCGTTTGCCTGCCCCTGTTGTTAAAATAAACATTGTTACTTCACACAGTCTGCACTTGGGTCTTTCTTGATAATTATGGTGCAGAATTTACTGTAAATGAAGCAACCAAAATGAGATTATGGTGCAGAATTTATGGTAATTAAAGCAATCAAAATACGATTATTGTGCAGAATTTACTGTAAATGTAATGGCAATACAGAATCCAGAGGCTTTGAGGCTCAAACCCCAGACGCTATAGCCACATATCTGTTATCACTGACAACCTTAAAATGTACTGTTTTTAACCCACACTAAAATAAATGAAAATAAAAAGTGAAAAGTAGAATCAAAACATTTATATTTTGGTCTGTATCAATATGTTTGTGTATAGCTTTCTTCCCTAGAGCTTGAGGTTCAAACTCTTTTCTCTGGAACGGCTGCGAGCGGGGATCCAATGCATTGGCTGTACGCCATGCCAAAACTATAATTCCGTATCATTAGCCAGGAAAGCAGCAGCAGCTCCCATAATGACATGATGCTGACATGATGCTGCTCCATAGAGAGTAGTTAGCATCCCGATCAGGGGCTTTAAATGTAATAATACTTATATACTGTTTGCCATTTAGCAGATGTTTTTCTTATACTAGTAGTGCTATTTCATATGGGTTAGGCCCAGCGGGAATCTAACCCACAACCCTGGTGTTGTAATAATATCCTATAACCAACTGAGCCACACAGGACCACAATGTATAGTTGGGATTCATCCATCCTCTCCCCTTCCCTGGTAACAGCTATCATTCCCAACATCCTCGAAGTCAAAGACATAACGAACCAGAAAGAAAACAATAAAAGTTGCCCTAACAGATCCAAATGAAATAAAGCATTAATACCAAATCGAGTTTATCAAAACATGCAGTAAAGGCGTGGCTCAAGCTTCATAATCTGACCATTTAACAATGTTGTTTGATTGCACCACACTCGTGTCTTGGTCAGTGGCTGACTTTTGCCAGACTTGGTTTCAGGATCTAGGGAGTGATTTGTGACTAATCCAGACATAACAAGCATTGTTTTCAACTTCCTGCTCTGGCAGTGTTCTGACAGTATTGTGGCAACATAATGGCTGTGTTCTGGCTGTGTTTCTGCTATAAGGATCATCCTTTCAGTACCTCAGAGCAGGAGGGGGCTCAGCATCAGGATGAAGATCAGGGTTAGTGTGCCATAAACTCTTAGAAAAAAGGGTTCTATAACAAACAAAAAGGGTTCTATAACAACTAAAATGGGTTCTATAAAAACCAAAAAGGGTTCTATAACAAACAAAAAGGGTTCTATAACAACCAAAAACGGTTCTATAAAAACCAAAAAGGGTTCTATAAAAACCAAAAAGGGTTCTATAACAACTAAAATGGGTTCTATAAAAACCAAAAAGGGTTCTATAACAAACAAAAAGGGTTCTATAACAACCAAAAACGGTTCTATAAAAACCAAAAAGGGTTCTATAACAACCAAAAAGGGTTTTATAACAACCAAAAAGGGTTCTATAAAAACCAAAAAGGGTTCTATAACAACCAGAAAGGGTTCTATAACAACCAAAAACGGTTCTATAAAAACCAAAAAGGGTTCTATAACAACCAGAAAGGGTTCTATAACAACCAAAAACAGTTCTATAAAAACCAAAAAGGGTTCTATAACAACCGAAAAGGGTTCTATAACAACCAGAAAGGGTTCTATAACAACCAAAAAGGGTTCTATAACAACCAAAAAGGGTTCTATAACAACCAAAAAGGGTTCTATAACAACCAAAAAGGGTTCTATAACAACCAAAAAGGGTTCTATCATATGCTTCCTATATGGCACCCTAAAATGTTCTATATGCAATCGTTTTGTTTGCTAATATATATAGAACATAAAGAACCACAAGGTTCTACATTTTTTATTTAACCTTTATTTAAACTTTATTTTAACTGGGAAGACAAATTGAGACCTAGGTCTCTTTTACACATGTGACGTGTCTTTGTGAGACGCAGAGTAGGTGAACAGTGGTTCCCACTGTGAAGCACGGAGGAGGAGGTGTGATGTTGTGGGGGTGCTTTGCTCGTGATACTGTCTGTGATTATTTAGAATTCAAGGCACACTTAACCAGCAAGGCTACCACAGCATTCTGCAGCGATACGCCATCCCATCTGGTTTGCTCTTAGTGGGACTATCATTTGTTTTTCAACAGGACAATTACCCAACACACCTCCAGGCTGTGTAAGGGCTATTTGACCAAGAAGGAGAGTGATGGAGTGCTGCGTGACCTGGCCTCCACAATCACCTGACCTCAACCCAGTTGAGATGGTTTGGGATGAGTTGGACTGGAGAGTGAAGGAAGAGAAGTGCTCATCATAAGCATTCCAGTTGAAGCTGGTTGAGAGAATACCAAGAGTGTGCAAAGCTGTCATCAAGGCAAAGGGTGGTTAATTTTAAGAATGTAACATATATTTTGATTTGTTTAACACTTTTTTAAAGTTACTACATCATTCCATGTGTTATTTCTTAGTTTAAATGTCTTCACTATTATTCTACAATGTAGAAAATAGTAAAAATAAAGAAAAACCCTTGAATGAGTAGGTGTGTCCAAACTTTTGACTGTTGCTGTATGAACATTCAATACAAAAACACAGTCGTGGGAAGCACAAAAAAAACATCACAAATCACACAGAGAAACTGTTACATTCCTCCACAAATAAAATCCCCAATTAATACTTCAAATTGCCTGAATGGCACCAGAGCCTCCAAATTAAATATATTTAGAATGTTGTTCCAGCAATACGGTGCAATGAAACTAAAAGCAGATTTACCTAGCTCGGTGGAGACCCTTGGAACCTCAAAGAGTTCCTGTGAACGGGTTAGTTAACACAGGTGTCTATACTTCAACAGCAAAGTTAGATAAGATGGAAATGTATGAAGTAGGGCCTTGTAAACCAAAAGGGAGCAACGTGGAGATCTACAGGTCTTTAGTGAAGTCCAGACAACGTTCTGATACAGGATGCAGTGATGACTATCAAATCTGTCACCTGTAACAAAACGAAGTGCATTATGGGAGATGGTATCCAAACGTTTAAGAGTAGTAGCAGCTGCACTTTGATAAATAATATCATCATAATCAAGAACAGATGAAAAGGTTGACTGAATAATCTGCTTCCGACTGCTTAGAGAAAGTCACCATCTGTTTCTGTAGAAAAAGCCAACTTCAAATCTTAAGCAGCTTATCTACAGTGTATGTTTTTTAAACGTCAAATCCATTTAAATCCAAGTGCCAAAGTATTTATATGCGGGAACACGTTCAATTGGAGAACCGTCTAATGATAGAACCTATAGTTCATCTGAAACATTCTTACGAAAGTTTGAAAACAACATGTATCTCATTTTTCCCGTATTAAGCATACGTTTTAAATCATCAAGGGATTCCTGCATAGCTGTAAAATCTGATTTAGAGTTTTGTAAACATAAGAGTAAACATACGAGTATCATCCATATATAGATGACGTTTACAATGTTTTAAAGATCGACCAATGGTGTTTATAGAAATGGTGAAGAGAACAGATCCCAAAATCATTCCCTGTGGTACATCTTTATGTACTTCAAGAAATTCAGACTTAACAGTGCAGTGCACTACTTCAGACCAGAGCCCAATGGCACCCTGTTCCCTACATAGTGCACTACTTTAGACCAGAGCCCTATGGCACCCTATTCCCTACATAGTGCACTACTTTAGACCAGAGCCCTATGGCACCCTGTTCCCTACATAGGGCACTATTTCCACCAGAGCCCTATGGCACCCTGTTCCCTTTGTAGTGCACTACCTTTGAACAGAGCCAATAGTGCACCATCTAGGTAATAGGGTGTGATTTGGGACGCGTTCCTATCACCTCCCTCTGGGTGAGATGTGCTGCTGTCTGTCATCTCAGTTACCGTGTGATGAGAAGGAGCCCTGGGACAAGACAAGAGACAAGGACGAAGCAGGGCTGGTTCAGTGTGTGTGTATGTGTGTTTTAGTGTGTGTGTGTGTGCGTGTGTGTGCGCGTGTGTAATAAGGAGCCCTTGGGGGTAGAGAATAAAGACACATGGTTCAGGTCCATTCGGGCAAATGGTTTATAGTTCACAGAACGCTGCAGCAGGCAGGGATAATCACTTCTAAAGCAGAGAAAATGTCTAGTTGAATACCCGTTCCAGTGAAATCCTGTCCTAGATAAACCTGTCCTAGACAGACCTGTCCTAGACAAACCTGTCCTAGACAGACCTGTCCTAGACAGACATGTCCTAGAGAAACCTGTCCTAGACAAACCTGTCCTAGACAGACCTGTTCTATAGAAACCTGTCCTAGACAGACCTGTCCTAGACAGACCTGTCCTATAGAAACCTGTCCTAGACAGACCTGTCCTAGACAGAGCAATGTGTCTGTGCCTGATTTGTATGTATATCTTTCTTACCTCAAAGTATGAGAAGATGGGAGTAGTTGAATTTAGTGCACAGGATTTTTTTTTTCTTTACCTTACTGGCTCCCAAAGTGCCTTTTTGTTACTTGTTGATTGAATTTGATTCGGTTAACCAGAACATGTACTATCTAGAGTGTTTTGTTCGTACCACATACATGTGTTGGTTAAAGAAACAGGAGGGCAGAACTTCATATGTATATATACACAGTTGGCTTGAAACCAAAATGTCACTGGTTCGAATACCTGAGCCGTCAAGGTTTAAAGTGTGCTGATGTGCCGTTGAGCAAGGCACTTAACCCGTCGTACCACTATGGCTGACCCTGTAAAACAACACATTTCACTATACCTAGCCAGTGTATGTGACAAAACATTTTTTTTATGTAGGAGTCTCAAAAATCAGCCAAAGTCGTACTTGGAGAATGTCCAAATGAATTCACATGGACCATACGATGAAAGAGTCCCATTCTAATACATCCCAGCAGGTAAAACAGGGCAGCGTCCCAAATGACACTCTACTCCCTAGATAGTGCACTACTTTTGACTATGGCTCAGGTGAAAAGTAGTGCACTATAAAATGAATAGGGTGCCATTTGGGGTGCCGACCAGGGACTCAGGCAGTCGTATACTGTACATGACCCCTCTTTGATCCCAATTCCTGCCCCTCTTAACTCCCTGTAGTCACGCATAGCAGATAGAACACAGCCTGGGGGCACTCTGCAGTGCTTCCTTTACCATGACTGTGTGTGTGGGTGGCTGGGTGTGTGTGTGTGTGTGTGTGTGTGTGTGTGTGTGTGTGTGTGTGTGTGTGTGTGTGTGTGTGTGTGTGTGTGTGTGTGTGTGTGTGTGTGTGTGTGTGTGTGTGTGTGTGTGTGTGTGTGTCTGTGTGTCTGTGTGTGTGTGTGTGTGTGTGTGTGTGTGTGTGTGTGTGTGTGTGTGTGTGTGTGTGTGTGTGTGTGTGTGTGTGTGTGTGTGTGTGTGTGTGTGTGTGTGTGTGTGTGTGCCTGTGCCATCGAGGGGGCAACGCCAGCTGTAGTTCCCAGGACATTCTACTTATTAAAATGGATTTGGGAACCACTGTTATTTACTTAGTTAGTCAGTGAGTTACACAGTTACCCAAGTGGTTGGTTATAATACTAATCGTCTTCCAACTGCAGTGATTCAGTGACTTCCTGCAGCAAATTGAGGCCCTGCAATGTGAACGTATGTTATTGTTCTATGACAACGTACATGGTCACATCACGTGATCCGCTGTATCCTTTATTTCCTCTCCTTTCCCCAGAGGATTCAGCTGACTAATGGGAGTTACTGGAGGCGCACCTCTATTAAACCATTCCCATCATCTCCTCCTCCTCTGTGTGTGTGTGTGTGTGTGTGTGTGTGTGTGTGTGTGTGTGTGTGTGTGTGTGTGTGTGTGTGTGTGTGTGTGTGTGTGTGTGTGTGTGTGTGTGTGTGTGTGTGTGTGTGTGTGTGTGTGTGTGTGTGTGTGTGTGTGTGTGTGTGTGTGTGTGTGTGTGTGTGTGTGCGCGCGCGTACGTGTGTGAGAGTGTGTTGAGTCAGCCTCAGACTGCTGCCCAAGATCTGGTACACTCTTAGAAAACATAAGGTGCTATCTAGAACCTAAAAGAGTTTTTCGGGTGTTCCCGTAGGAGAACCCTTTGAAGAACCCTTTCTGGTTCCAGGTAGGGGTTATACCTAGAACCAGAAAGTGTTATTTGATGGGTCCTCCTACGGGGACAGCCGAAGAACTCTTTTAGGTTCTAGATAGAAAAAAAATTGTTCCATAAAAGGTGCTAAGAATTTATAGAAATGTATTGTGGGCATAGCTCTAGGATCAGATGCCAGCCCTCACCATAACCATCCGGAAGATGAATACATTATTATTAGCCCCTGTGTAAGAGGTTAAGGGGTGGGGGGGGTGGAGATGCTGACTTATGGAATGCTTAGCCCTGTATTTAACATTTTCAGTGAGGAGTGAACGGCTGTCGTTACAAACCATTGACGAAGGTATTTCAGGGCAGGCTGACTCTGAACAAATGAGACAAAGTCGATATAGGGGGTAGGCTAAGTTCAAGAGTGTGTTTGTTTCGTTCGTGTGTTCATGCGTGTTTCAGTCGATCTAGGGGTGAGCTAAGTTGAAATTCACAGAGTTCCGGTTTCACCGGGAGCCGGAGAGCGTTCGCTGCTCCAGCGATGTGACGATAGACTCCAGAGAGAAAGTAGTCCAAGCTCGGTCTGATTTCCCAGAAAACCATCTGTCACCGGAGTAAACGTCCAATACGCCTTTGACAAACTTTTTCCGCCTTTTCTATAATAATCACTGACCATTACATTTTCCACTTAAAAACATTGACATTTATTGTTATTCCTTCCCTTCCGTTGATGGCAACTAACTAACTTCCAGTAAGGATTACATCGTCAGTGTTGATACCATTCATCAATACAACCATACGACATTCATAAGTACACATCGCTATGGTAACAGTCATGGTAACAGTCAATGGACCCAAAGAAGGGGGTTCAGGGTCCTTAGAGGTTCCCCTGTAAAACATAGGAGCTTGCACTCCTCTCCTCTGAACCTTACCTTCGTGCTAATTCTACCTCAGTTCATACCACAGTAGCTGCTCTGCTGTTTGAAATGCTGCCAACTGAGCATACCAAACATTAGGGACACATTCCTAATATTGAGTTGCATCCCATGTTGCCCTCAGAACAGCCTCAATTCTTCAGGTCATGGACTCTACAAGGGGTCAAAAGTGTTCCACAGGGATGCTGGCCCATGTTGACTACAATGTTTCCCACAGTGTCGAGTTGGCTGGATGTCCTTTAGGTGGTGGACCATTCTTGATACACATGGGAAACTGTTGAGCCTGAAAAACCCAGCAACGTTGCAGTTCTTGACACAAACCGGTAAGCCTGGCACCTACTACAATACCCTGTTCAAAGGCACGTAAATATGTTGTCTTGCACATTCACCCTCTGAATGGCACACATACACAATCCATGTCTCAATTGTCTCAAGGATTAAAAATCCTTCTTTAATCCTGTCTCCTCCCCTTCATCTACACCGATTGAAGTGGATTTAACAGGTGACATCAATAAGGAATCATAGCTTTCACCTGGATTCACCTGGTCAGTCTATGTCATGGAAAGAGCAGGTGTTCCTAATGTTTTGAATACTGTATGTGTATGTGAGGGGATTCATGATCAGGGTTGGGGTCAATTCCAGTCAATTCAGAAGGTGAATCTAATTCAATTCCAATTTCAATTGTTCAAATGTTACTAATTCTAAAACAATGAAGAGGATTGGAATTGGAATTTCAGTGTACTTCCTGAATGGAATGGAATTTACCCTAACCCGGTTAATGATATTGTTCTATTGTGGTCCTCTGACTTGTTCCTTTTGGTCCTCAGGCCAAAAGTTTCAAATATACAGCTCATATCAAACTCTCCATGCTGCAGAGCTGGTCCAGATTCTGCAGCAGATCACAATAGCTACTCCTCTATCGGTTTACATAATGTCTATGATGTGTCAATTTTGATGTGGTGAATATTTTATGAAGGTATGTGAACCCTCCCTGAAACTACTTGCCAAACAGCTGTACGGGATTATATTACATCATGCAGAGTATTTTGATCATGATATCTGGAGACAGCGTGCGAGATGAGAGGCGCATTGGAGGTACGGTGAGAATGGGGGATTCACACCAGACATCAGCGGTGAAGGGGAAAGAACCCGATGTCAAAGGCTGTCTGGGACATATTATTAAAAAACACCTTTCTTCAAGGACTCAGACGGCAGACATTCTTCAGATTCCAGCCACTGCACGTAAACACTGTTTTTCCCTGCTCTTGCTCTCTCTCTATCTTCGCAACTGGCAGCTTCATTAAATAGTACCCGCAAAACAGCAGTCTCAACGTCAACAGTGAAGAGGCGACTCCGGGATGCTGGCCATCTAGGCAGAGTTCCTCTGTCCAGTGTCTGTGTTCTTTTGCCCATCTTAATCTTTTATTTTTATTGGCCAGTTTGAGATATGGCTGTTTCTTTGCAACTCTGCCTAGAAGACCAGCATCCCAGAGTCGCCTCTCCACCGTTGACGTTGAGACTGGTGTTTTGCGGGTACTATTTAATGAAGCTGCCAGTTGAGAACTTGTGAGGCATCTGTTTCTCAAACTAGACACTCTAATGTACTTGTCATCTTGCTCAGTTGGCCTCCCACTCCTCTTTCTATTCCGGTTAGAGCCAGTTTGCGCTGTTCTGTGAAGGGAGTAGTACACAGCGTTGGACGAGATCTTCAGTTTCTTGGTAATTTCTCGCATGGAATAGCCTTCATTTCTCAGAAAAATTATAGACTGACGAGTTTCAGAAGAAAAGTATTTGTTTCTGGCCATTTTGTGCCTGTAATTGAACGCACAAATGCTGATCCTCCAGATACTCAACTAGTCTAAAGAAGGCCAGTATTATTGTTTCTTTAATCAGAACAACAGTTTTCAGCTGTGCTAACATAATCGCAGAAGGGTTTTCTAATGATCAATTAGCCTTTTAAAATGATAGACTTGGATTAGCTAACACGACGTGCCATTGGAACACAGGAGTGATGGTTGCTGATAATGGGCCTCTGTACGCCTATGTAGATATTCCATAAAAAACCTGCCGTTTCAAGCTACAATGGTCATTTACAACATTAACAATGTCTACACTGTATTTCTGATCAATTTGCTGTTATTTTAATGGACATTTGCTCTTCTTTCAAAAACAAGGGGACGCCAAACCTTAGTGTACATACATATAAATACACATATATATATATATATATATATATATATATATATATATATATATATATATATACGCTATCTGGATCCCAGATCACGCTGCGCTTTGGTCCACTCATTATAACGATCGTGACATATTATGTTATTATTCCCAACCTTCAGCTCCATTCAACCCCTCCCATTTATCTCTTAACACCATCCATATTGGATTTTTATTTGCCATATTTTTCAACTGTGCTGTGATGCTTCACAAAAGTTCTGAACATTTCTAGTATCATAATTTCCAGAGTTTATCAAATTTTTTTCAAAAGTAGGCTAAAACCAGAATTATATTATTGATCGATTGACTATGATTGTTCAGATCACCCAGTATTGTTATCTGCACAGTTAGCTCCAGGAAAATGTTGCAATTCTTCAGCCATTCCTGGACCTGTGACCAAAACAAGCTACATATGGACAGTACCAAAACAAATTATCTAATGATTCTGTTTCTTCACAGCAAAATCTGTGGAGCTGAGATGGCTGTATCCCCCATATATATAACATTCAATTGGTTGCAATATTTGTTAAACATTTACTTCACTACATTCTAAAATAAAAGGATGTTCTTTTTACTCAATACATTTTCCCTGACACCCAAAAGTACTTGTTACATTTTGAATGCTTAGCAGGACATCCCTGCTCATCCCTACTGCCTCTGATCTGGCGGACTCACTAAACACAAATGCTTCATTTGTAAATGATGTCTGCTTGTTGGACTGTGCCCAAAACAAAACAAAAAGACAATTGTGCCGTCTGGTTTGCTTAATAATATAAGGAATTAAAAATTATTCATACTTTTACATTTACTTGTATATTTAAAACCAAATACTTTCAGAGTTTTACTCAAGTAGTATATAACTGAGTGACTTTCACTTTTACTTGAGTCATTTTCAATTAAGGCATCTTTACTTTTACTCAAGTATGACAATTGGGTACTTGTTCCACCACTGCTCATCGGCTAATATCCTCAGTAATTTTCCATCCAAGTTGTCAGACTTGTCATTGTTGAAAGACACATTTTTTTTACCTATTCCACACTCACCAAATAAAAAATTACAATTCTTGTCTTTCATAATTTGATTAGTTATACTTAGATGTGTAGTGTCAGCCTTTGTTGCTGGCATGTCATGCCTAAGTTTGCTAATCTTGCCTATTAAAAAATCATTTTAAAGTAATTGAATGAGTGAGTCATCTGATTCAATGTATAACGGAGCTGAGTTTTGCCTTTTTGCTCCAAAGCTTTTTACTATCATTCTTGACTTTGGCGATGTCATTTACAAAATAGCCTCCAACACTCTACTCAGCAAATTGGATGTAGTCTATCACAATGCCATCCGTTTTGTCACCAAAGCCCCATATACTACCCACCACTGCGACCTGTATGCCCTCGTTGGCTGGCCCTCGCTTAATATTCGTTGCCAAACCCACTAGCTCCAGGTCATCTATAAGTATTTGCTAGGTAAAGCCCCGCCTTTTCTCAGCTCACTGGTCACCACAGCAGCACCCACCCGTAGCACGCGCTCCAGCAGGTATATTTCACTGGTCACCCCCAAAGAAAATTCCTCCTTTGGCCTGACTTGCCATTCCTTATGCCTCATCCCTCTCAACCATCCAATTTTTAAATTGCTCATCAATCCACAGGGAGCCGTTTTTACAGTCATTTTCTTAATGGGTGCATGCTTAAAAGTAACTGGAATAAGAAATGTAGGTGAGGCAGATGAACCTGTAGCCATATTACTTCAACAGCATTTAACATGAGATCATGTCTAAGCTTTACAGGAATGTGGTTCTGAATATGAAGAGCAACACCTCCACCTTTGGCATTTCTGTCTTTCCTGTAGATGTTATAACCATATATTGCTACCACTGTATCAAAGGTATTATCTAAGTGCATTTCAGAGATAATCAGAATATGAATGTCATCTGTTACTAGCAAGTTATTGATTTTATGAACCCTGTTTCTTAGCCTACATATGTTAATTAATGTGGGCTATTTTTAACACTTTTCTTGAATGCTTGATTGTTTTCATTGCTTTACTGGGAAGTTTAGCAGAAGTAGACATACTTATGTTATTTATGTTAGTGCAGGGTGAGCTGCACACAGTGGACTTCCTACTAGGGCACACTGCCTTAGTGCTAACAGTATAACTCCGGTTCAAAGGCACATTATTACTGCATACAATAGCTGTAAGATCAGCAGAGGCATTCTGGGCAGTTAGAGGGACTAAAATTAGGTTACTTACATTGTGTCTTCTAACGCCCCTGATGTAAAGTTCATTTGCTGAAGCATTATGACAACTCTGAGTCACAATGGTAGGGATTAGCTGAGCTGGGCTTGGGTCATTGATAAGTCATTGTCTCAACGCAGCCTTATAATGCTGTGAAAGGATCCAGGAACCAAAATTATTCGGGTGGATCCCATCCTCCTTATAAAATGTGTTTTGTTTCCAAAAGGTATGTAGACCCACGAGCCACTGCGGCCCTTCATGATGAGTTCCGTTTTTTTGTGGCCCCCACCCCCATCAAAGTTCCCCATCCCTGTCCTAAGGCATCGTCAGATGGTTGTCTCGTGTGTCTCCCCATCGCCCGCTGGCTTTCATGTCCCGCTCTGTATGCAAATCCACACACAAGAACGACAGGGCTGGGACCAAAGGACATATGTGGACCACATGCTCTCTCGCTCTCTGACTCTTTCTCTCTCACTTTTTTTGTGTCCGGCTTTGGCATCTTAATGATTGTTCAGTCCTCAAATCACTTCCTAAACGAGGATGAATAACGATCTTTGGCTGTTGTTTGTGTTAAACAAATATTTGCTTTTAGATTGTGTAGTGAAACATCTACCATACAGGCTTACACACACACACACACACACACGTACGAACACACACACACACACACACACACACACACACACACACACACACACACACACACACACACACACACACACACACACACACACACACACACACACACACACACACACACACACACAGCAGCTGTGTAGATGGAACTCCCATTGTTCTGCTGCTTTCTCTTCTTTCTCTCTGCTTTACGAGTGTAGTATGGTAGAGAGGGAAAGGGAAGTGCAGTATGGAAGAGAGGGAAAGGGAAGTGCAGTATGGAGGAGAGGGAAAGGGAAGTGCAGTATGGAAGAGAGGGAAAGGGAAGTGCAGTATGGTAGAGAGGGAAAGGGAAGTGCAGTATGGTAGAGAGGGAAAGGGAAGTGCAGTATGGTAGAGAGGGAAAGGGAGTGCAGTATGGAAGAGAGGGAAAGGAAAGTGCAGTGTGGGAGAGAGGGAAAGGGAAGTGCAGTATGGGAGAGAGGGACAGGGAAGTGCAGTATGGGAGAGAGGGAAAGGAAAGTGCAGTATGGGAGAGACGGAAAGAGAAGTGCAGTATGGGAGAGAGGGAAAGAGAAGTGCAGTATGGAAGAGAGGGAAAGGGAAGTGCAGTATGGGGGAGAGGGAAAGGGAAATGCAGTATGGGAGAGAGGGAAAGGGAAGTGCAGTATGGGAGAGAGGGAAAGGGAAGTGCAGTATGGAAGAGAGGGAAAGGGAAGTGCAGTATGGGTAGAGGGAAAGAGAAGTGCAGTATGGGAGAGAGGGAAAGGGAAGTGCAGTATTGGAGAGAGGGAAAGGGAAGTGCAGTATGGAAAAGAGGGAAAGGGAAGTGCAGTATGGAAGAGAGGGAAAGGGAAGTGCAGTATGGAAGAGAGGGAAAGGGAAGTGCAGTATGGAAGAGAGGGAAAGGGAAGTGCAGTATGGGAGAGAGGGAAAGGGAAGTGCAGTATGGAAGAGAGGGAAAGGGAAGTGCAGTATGGGAGAGAGGGAAAGGGAAGTGCAGTATGGGATAGAGGGAAAGAGAAGTGCAGTATGGGAGAGAGGGAAAGGGAAGTGCAGTATTGGAGAGAGGGAAAGGGAAGTGCAGTATGGAAAGAGGGAAAGGGAAGTGCAGTATGGAAGAGAGGGAAAGGGAAGTGCAGTATGGAAGAGAGGGAAAGGGAAGTGCAGTATGGAAGAGAGGGAAAGGGAAGTGCAGTATGGGAGAGAGGGAAAGGGAAGTGCAGTATGGAAGAGAGGGAAAGGGAAGTGCAGTATGGGAGAGAGGGAAAGGGAAGTGCAGTATGGAAGAGAGGGAAAGGGAAGTGCAGTATGGAGGAGAGGGAAAGGGAAGTGCAGTATGGTAGAGAGGGAAAGGGAAGTGCAGTATGGGAGAGAGGGAAAGGGAAGTGCGGTATGGGAGAGAGGGAAAGGGAAGTGCAGTATGGAAGAGAGGGAAAGGGAAGTGCAGTATGGAAGAGAGGGAAAGGGAAGTGCGGTATGGGAGAGAGGGAAAGGGAAGTGCAGTATGGAGGAGAGGGAAAGGGAAGTGCAGTATGGGAGAGAGGGAAAGAGAAGTGCAGTATGGAAGAGAGGGAAAGAAAAGTGCGGTATGGGAGAGAGGGAAAGGGAAGTGCAGTATGGAGGAGAGGGAAAGGGAAGTGCAGTATGGGAGAGAGGGAAAGCGAAGTGCAGTATGGAAGAGAGGGAAAGGGAAGTGCAGTATGGAGGAGAGGGAAAGGGAAGTGCGGTATGGGAGAGAGGGAAAGGGAAGTGCAGTATGGAGGAGAGGGAAAGGGAAGTGCAGTATGGGAGAGAGGGAAAGGGAAGTGCAGTATGGGAGAGAAGGAAAGAGAAGTGCAGTATGGGAGAGAGGGAAAGGGAAGTGCAGTATGGGAGAGAGGGAAAGGGAAGTGCAGTATGGAGGAGAGGGAAAGGGAAGTGCAGTATGGGAGAGAGGGAAAGGGTAGTGCAGTATGGGAGAGAGGGAAAGAGAAGTGCAGTATGGGAGAGAGGGAAAGAGAAGTGCAGTATGGGAGAGAGGGAAAGGGAAGTGCAGTATGGGACAGAGGGAAAGGGAAGTGCAGTATGGGAGAGAGGGAAAGGGAAGTGCAGTATGGAAGAGAGGGAAAGGGAAGTGCAGTATGGAAGAGAGGGAAAGGGAAGTGCAGTATGGGAGAGAGGGAAAGGGAAGCGCAGTATGGTAGAGAGGGAAAGGGAAGTGCAGTATGGGAGAGAGGGAAAGGGAAGTGCAGTATGGAAGAGAGGGAAAGGGAAGTGCAGTATGGGAGAGAGGGAAAGGGAAGTGCAGTATGGGAGAGAGGGAATGGGAAGTGCAGTATGGGAGAGAGGGAAAGGGAAAAACAAGCAGTGGGATTGTTACAGCCAGGCTCAAATAGTGTCTGTTTCCGTTCAAATACTTTAGCTGCCCGTGCTTGAGCTTGTCTCGCTCAATGAAATCAATAAAATTGTCCGAAAAGTGGAAACCCTGCCCATCTGGTAGTCCAAGCTGACACAATCAAATACTATTTGAACCCAGGTCTATCTATGAGGGGAGAGGAAGAAACAAGCAGTTGGCCTTTAAGCAGAAAGGAGCCGTCTTTGAGGGGTGCCCTTAAGGAGAAGTCTTTGACGGGGCCGTTATGGGGCCATCTTTGAGGGGAGCCCTTAATCTTAAAGCTGGTGAAACTGGAGGGCGCGCATTTCAAATAAATAATCATAAAAATGATGGATGTTAAACATGTATGTACTTACAAGTGTCTTATATTTGTTAAAAGCTTAAATTTTTGCTAATCTAACTGCACTGTCAAATATACAGTAGGCTTTACAGCGAAAGCATGCCATCCGATTGTTTTGAGGACGGCGCCCCATATCAAAATATTTTTCCACCGGCACAGGTTTCATAAATTCACAAATAGCGATTAAATATTCACTTACTTTTTGAAAATCTTCCTCTGATTTGTCATCCAAAGGGTCCCAGCTACAACATGTAGTGTCGTTTTGTTAGATATGAGCCCTTAAGCTCATTGAGTAAAAAGAAAAAGCCGTACCTCAGTCTGGCCAATATAAAGAAAAGATTAAGAACACAGAAGGCCAGCATCCTGGAGTTCCCTCTTCACTGTTGACATTGAGACTGGTGTTTTGTGGGTACTTTTTAAGGAAGTTGCCAGTTGAGGACTTGTGAGGCGTCTGTATCTCAAACTAGACACTCTAATGTACTCGTCCTCTTGCTCAGTTGTGTACTGGGGCCTCCCACTCCTCTTTCTATTCTGGTTAGAGCCAGTTTGCGCTGTTCTGTGAAGGGAGAAGTGCACAGCGTTGTATGAGATCTTCAGTTTCTTGGCAATTTCTCACATGGAATAGCCTTCATTTCTCAGAACAAGAATAGACTGACAAGTTTCGGAAGAAAGTTCTTTGTTTCTGATCATTTTGAGCCTGTAATCGAACCCACAAATGCTGACGCTCCATATACTCAACTAGTCTAAAGAAGGCCAGTTTTATTGCTTATTTCATCAGCACAACGGTTTTCAGCTCTGCTAACATAATTGCAATAGGCTTTTCTAATGATCAACTAGCCTTTTAAAATGATAAACTTGCATTAACACAACGTGCCATTGGAACACAGGGGTGATGGATGCTGAAAATGGGCTTCTGTGTAGATATTCCATAACAAATCTGCTGTTTCCAGGTACAATAGTAATTTACAACACCAACAATGTCTCCACTGTATTTCTGATCAATTTCATGTTATTTTAATGGACAAAAAATGTGCTTTTCTTTCAATAACAAGGACATTTCTAAGTGACCCCAAACTTTTGAACGGTAGTGTATATATTTATTATAATCCTTATAATAATTTTACTTATACTTTATTTAGTATTGTTTACACTTTTCCAAACTGGCAGATAAATTATACTGTAATTCCAAACTGGCAGATAAATTATACTGTAATCTAAGAGCACCTGTTTGTCATGCAACAGTATCTCTTGCACTTTTGACAATGATTTTACATGAGGTCTAATTCACACGATTTGTCTAAAATACTTATATCCACTAGGCTAATAAATAATCAAAATGTTACTAACGATTATTTAATCAACCTACACTGATAATGTGCCTCTGCAGGCCTATGTAGATATTCCATAAAAAATCTGCCGTTTCCAGCTACAAAAGTCATTTACAACACCAACAATGTCTACACTGTATTTCTGATCAATTTGATGTAATTTGATTGGACGAAAAAATATGCTTTTCTTTCAAAAACAAGGACATTTCTAAGTGAACCCAAACTTTTGAACGGTAGTGTATACAGAACTCGGCGGTCCCGTTCTGTGAGCTTGTGTGGCCTACCACTTTATGGCTGAGCCGTTGTTGCTCCTAGATATTTCCACTTCACAATAACAGCACTTACAGTTGACCGGGGCAGCTCTAGCAGGGCACAAATGTGTGAACTGACTTGTTAGAAAGATGGCTATGACAGTGCCACGCTAGGCTCCCGAGTGGCGCAGCGTTCTTATGCACTGCATCTCAGTGCAAGAGACATCACTACAGTCCCTGGTTCGAATCCAGGCTGTATCACATCTGGCTGTGGTTGGGAGTCCCATAAGGTCATGCACATTTGGCTCCAGCATTGTCATGGTTTGGCCGGGGTAGGCTGTCATTGTAAATAAGAATTTGTTCTTAACTGACTTGCCTAGTTAAATAAAGGTTAAATAAAAACTAAGAAATGGAAAATAACCACTTTTTGTGCAGTGTTAAGTTACCATCTTTACAAACAATTTAATGTAAATGTACATTACTGTATTGTACATAGGCTGGTCATCTAGGTTTATACCTGTAGACATTCTATCGACATGAAGAAAAACACTGAACAATACAGTAAATTAGTACATTGAGACATCAAGGGGTTTGTGATGATGTGGCTCAGTTGGTAGCGCATAACAATGCCAGGGTTGTGGGTTCGATTCCCTTGGGGACCAGTATGAACATGTATAAACTCACTACTATAAGAGCGTCTGCTAAAAAGGAATGAATAGACCAAGTATTTCAAGAAACTGGAAAACCTATCAAGCAATTATTTTTATATTTGACAAGTAGTATCAGATTAACTGTTTTGAACAGATAATTATCAGTTACAAATGCTGTTGAACACTCAAATACATTTAGTTTCAACTTGTTTTACAAAAGTAGTGCGCTCGGACGTTACTAGTCCTGTATTAGTGGACCAATACAGATGTCTTCAGCCAGGGCATTATTAGTCCCATTTGTAAGACGCAAAGGTGTAATACCATATGATGGTTGGTAAAATACAACTGGATGACAGTGGATATGAAAAAAGTGATTTAATTTTTATATTTAATTGAAGAACTGAACTCTTTCTCCCTGACCTCAGAAGACTGTTGTATGACTGCCAGAAACTAGTCCAGTCCAAAGGGGTCAATATCAAAATATCCTAAAACTCCCAAAACAAAAACTGACCAGAGGAAGAGGATGACATCTAGTCTCTAATAAAATCCCTCTGAAACAGATGCTGCACATGTGCTCTGATCTCTTATTTCTCAATAAGATGTCTACCTATGGTAGTACTACGGCATACCACAACACAGCCACGCCAAGAGATTAAATAATGATACAAGTTCAAGATGTTGGATGTCAAAGGCAGAAACTGTTAAGCCCATAGAGTCTGGATCTCTGGAATTAGAATTTGAGAACTGTTTTGGCTGATGGCAATTCGGTACACTGGAATTAGGGTTGCAAAATTCCGGGAACTTTTAAGAAATTCCCTGGTTTTCACGAAATCCCGGTTGGAGGGTTCTCGGAATCAGGGGGGAATAAGCAGGAAATCCCTAATCCTCCTACCAGTATTTCTGGAAAACCAGGGAATTTCTTCACAACCCAAACTGGGATAGATGCTACTTAGATGTTACGAAAGTGTTGTTGTAGTGGGCTGCTAGACCAACTACTGAGATTTGAGACATATTGCTACTGGGCCTCCAAGCCCACATTGTCTTCAGGCTAACAGTCTCAGCACTGGGATAAGGATTCTAAGCGGATAAGCATAGAGAACAATTTTGACATTGAGAGTGAATGGGGGAAACGGATATTCATCTGACTGAGTTAGATAATCATCTACTGTAGGCTACCAGCTTCAGTGTCATCACTAGTGGATTAATCTCACCTATGGACGCCAAGGAGTAACACAGAATTTTTGAAAGATACTAACATCTAAGACTGTTCATAATCATAACCATGTTTCCTAAAATCCTAGATAAATTGGAGTGTGAGAGAATGTTGAAACATTCAAATCAACATTGTATTCTATATGACCATCAATATGTATTCATTTATTTAACTAGGTAAGTCAGTTAATAAGAACAAATTCTTATTTACAATGACGGCCTACCAAAAGACAAAATGTCTTCTTTGTGGACAGGGGGGCTGGGATTAAAAATAAAACTATAGGACAAAACACACATCACGACAAGAGAGACACCACAACACTATATAAAGAGAGACCTAAGACAACAACATAGCATGGCAGCAACACCACATGACAACAATATGGTAGCAACACAATATGGCAGCAGCACAACATGGTAGAAGCTTAAAACATGGTACAAACATTATTGGGCACAGACAACCGCACAAAGGGCAAGAAGGTAGAGACAACAATACATCACACGAAGCAGCCACATCTATCAGTAAGAGTGTCCATGATTGAGCCTTTGAATGAAGAGATTGAGATAAAACTGTCCAGTTTGAGTGTTTGTTGCAGCTCGTTCCAGTCGCTAGCTGCAGTGAACTGAAAAGAGGTGCGACCCAGGGATGTGTGTGCTTTGGGGACCTTTAACAGAATGTGACTGGCAGAACAGGTGTTGTATGTAGAGGATGAGGGTTGCAGTAGGTGCAGTATATCAGCTAGGGGGGAGTGAGGTCTAAGATGGTTTTATAAAGAAGCATCAACCAGTGGGTCTTGTGACAGGTATACAGAGATGACCAGTTTACAGAGGAGCATAGAGTGCCAGCAATGTCCTATAAGGAGCATTGGTGGCAAATCTGAAAAGAACATCTAGCCGCTCAAAAGCACCCTTACCTGCTGATCTATAAATTACGTCTCCGTAATCTAGCATGGTCATCTGAATCAGGATTAGTTTGGCACCTGGGGTGAAAGAGGAGCAATTACAATAGAGGAAACCACATCTAGATTTAACCTTAGCCTGAAGATTTGATATGTGCTGAGAGAAGGACAGTGTACCGTCTAGCCATACTCCCAAGGACTTGTATGAGGTGACTACCTCAAGCTCTTTTTTTATTTTAACTAGGCAAGTCAGTTAAGAACAAATTCTTATTTACAATGACAGCCTAGGAACAGTGGGTTAACTGCCTTGTTCAGGGACAGAACAACAGAGTTTTACCTTGTCAGTTCAGGGATTCAATCTAGCAACCTTTCGGTTACTGGCCCAATGCTCTAACCACTAGGCTACCTGCCTCCCCAAGCTCCAAACCCTCAGAGGTAGTAATCACACCTGGAAGGAAGCTCTCTCATCCATTTATATTCAGATGATACAGTTCTTATACTCAACTGGCCCCTCCCCAGATTCCGTGTTAAATGCTCTACAAAGAAAGCTTTCTTAGTGTACGAACAAGCTTTCTCTGCCCTTAACCTTGTTCTGAACACGTCCACAACAAAGGTCATGTGGTTTGGTAAGAATTATGCCCCTCTCCCCACAGGGGCATTTAGTACTGACACGTTTTTCCACCACTTTTGATAAACAGGGCACTTTGATTTTCGTGAAAACGACTCCACAGATATAGCTCTTTTGCAACTTGTGGATAAAATCTTTACAGCCCTGAGCAACAATGAAAACGCTCTTGGCATCTTTCTAGATTTATCCAAAGCATTTGACACGGTTGATCATAAAATATTACTTTCCAAATAGTATTATTATGGTTTTCATGATTACACATATAATTGGTTATGTTTATGATAGAGAATATTTTGTTTATGCAAATGGTTGTGCAGCTACCAGGGCCAACATATCCCGTAGCATGCCACAGGGTTCGATAGTTGCACCTTTGCTATTCCTAATCTATATCAATGACCTTGTTGCTGTGTCTTCTACCTTACTTCCAATTCTCTTTGCTGATGATACCAATTTGATTTTATCACACAATAATTTAGATTTACAAATTAATGAAGCCAACTCGGGCAATGGGCACATTTTCTGAATGGTTCCAGATAAACAAATGATCTTTAAATGTAAAAAATTCACAAGTAAGACTAAGAAATATTGTAAAAAAAAAAAATCTCAATTGGTGGGAATGAAATGGAACAAGTCCCATCCACTAAATTCCTCAGAGATGTAATTGATGAAAAGTTATCCTGGAAAGATCATACTCAATTTGTCAGCTTAATTTACCCATATCTCATTTAGTGTAATATTGTCTGGGCCAGTACATATGCCTCCTACCTACAAAATTACTCATCAGACAAAATACATTTGCAAGACTAGCCAACTTCTCTAATTACCTGGCTCCATCTGCACCTTTGATTTAGAAACTCAATATCTTGTCTATTTACGACATTAAAGCACGCTAATTATGCACTTTAATCTACAAATACTCTTATCCTCCCAGACAGTTTACCTAAACCCTTCAATGGATTCTTCCAGGTTAATTCTGAAATCCATCTACAGTGGTTCTTCCTTTAAAAGTTGGGTCAAACTTCAGCATAGCTTGCAGGGTGCTGTGGAATGGTATGGCATGTTTCAAATCAAATCAAATCAGATTTTATTTGTCACATACACATGGTTAGCAGATGTTAATGCGAGTGTAGCGAAATGCTTGTGCTTTTAGTTCTGACAATGCAGTAATAACCAATGAGTAATCTAACCTAACAATTCCACACCTACTACCTTATACACACAAGTGTAAAGGGATAAAGAATATGTACATAAAGATATATGAATGAGTGATGGTACAGAACGGCATAGGCAAGATGCAGTAGATGGTATAGAGTACAGTCTATACATATGAGATGGGTAATGTAGGGTATGTAAACATAAAGTGGCATAGTTTAAAGTGGCTAGTGATACATGTATTACATAAAGATGGCAAGATGCAGTAGACGATATAGAGTACAGTATATACATATACATATGAGATGAGTAATGTAGGGTATGTAAACATTATATTAATTGGCATTGTTTAAAGTGGCTAGTGATACATTTTTACATAATTTCCATCAATTCCCATTATTAAAGTGGCTGGAGTTGAGTCAGTATGTTAGCAGCGGCCACTAAATATTAGTGGTGGCTGTTTAACAGTCTGATGGCCTTGAGATAGAAGCTGTTTTTCAGTCTCTCGGTCCCTGCTTTGATGCACCTGTACTGACCTCGCCTTCTGGATGATAGCGGGGTGAACAGGCAGTGGCTCGGGTGGTTGTTGTCCTTGATGATCTTTATGGCCTTCCTGTGACATCGGGTGGTGTAGGTGTCCTGGAGGGCAGGTATATTGGAGTGCATGACATCATAGTATTTTACTGTCAGCCATTGTCGCCATGAATTCTTGTTCGACCACGTCTTTCTTTTTCCCAACGCAGTTAAGCCAAAACCACGCCCTGTTATTTGCCTGTAATCCATGGCTTCTGGTTGGGGTATGTACGTACGGTCATTGTGGGGACGACTTCATCGATGCACTTATTGATTTTGTGAAGTATTTGTGAGGTATTGTTCATTTTGACTCTACTAAGCCTTTTCCTAGCTTGTTTATGAGAACCAGTTATAGCCTTCAGTCCTAGTTTTGATTCACCTGCCTGTTTGCCTACCGGTGTATGACCATTGCCTGCCTGTGACCACGATTCCTGCCTTCCTGAAATAAACACCTGCCGCGTTCTGCGCGTGAATCTACACCTTTTCCTCCCTGAGTATTCATTACAGCAGTAATGCAGTAAATGAAATATGATTACCAGGTTCATTTTTCATGAGGTTATAATAATCCACGCCTTCTGGGAATGTTGTAAAGTGCAAAAGTTATGGGTGGAGTTAGAAATGTTGTTGTCATAAGTATTACAATGAACTTTTAATCCGTCTTTCTGCATATTTCAAGACATGGCATGTAAGTGTGCAGTGAGATACCCTATGGGTTGGACAATACTTTTTTCTCCTCAATCATCTTGATAAAACGTTTATACTTAAAAACTGAAAATCAACCAATGTCAGCCTTTAAATGCTTTATTATCCAAATGTTGAGAGAGAGAAACAAAATGGTGCAGTTTGAGGCCATGTGGTGGAGAGTGATGTGGGCGCTGGAGATGGGGGTGTGAGCAGGTGGTTCTGGGCAGGTGTGATGTAGTTGTCGTTGGCATGTGTATGTTTTTGTATCGTCTAAAAATATCAAATAAAATCGTACACAAAACATTTCATGAGGAAAAATGACCAGATTGCAATACGCATCTGATTATTCATTATTTATTTAATAACTGAGCACACACAACATGAGCATATTAATTTGGTCAAAACATTTATTTATTAAAGACTATCAGAAAGAATGTTGGTACTTACTTATGTTGATCCAAAGCCACGAATGAGTTTGTCACTCAACTGCATGCTGACAAATATAGCTTTATGCTGTGAAATAGCCTACTAAATAGGCCAAGCTTAAACGAATATATAAATAACTAAAAAAAACTATATTTCATGAATAAATGAAGTAGTTCAGGTCTTGAAAATATGGGTAACCTTTTTCCCCTCCCTATCCTCGCTGGACTCGCTTTCATTCAGGTTCTTCTTCACATCATTAAAGAAGGACTCCGTGTTTCAGAAACTCACTTTCTATAGAGAGGCTATCACTCTGTGGTAAGTAAAGCCAGTTTGTGATAAGAATTCCTCTGTTCCTCTGTATCTGATAGAGAATTGAAATGTGACTGACGATTTTTTGGGAAAATAGGCACGGTAGGCTTTAGGTTTCTCTCCTTCTAAAAACAGAAAAAAAATCATTCAAAAGCCAGTTTGTTATTGTCACGTTCCTGACCTGTTTTCTGTTTAGTTTTGTGTGTTAGTTGGTCAGGACGTGAGTTTGGGTGGGCATTCTATGTTGTCTGTTTCTATGTTGGTTTAGGGTTGCCTGGTATGGCTCTCAATTGGAGGCAGGTGTTTGGCGTTCCTCTAATTGAGAGTCATATTTAGGTAGGCTGTTCACAGTGTTTGTTTGTGGGTGGTTGTCTCCTGTGTCTGTGTCGATGTTTGCACCATACGGGACTGTTTACGGTTTGTTCATTTCATGTAGTCTGTTCCTGTTCATTTCGTTCTTCACGTTGTATGTAAGTTCGTTGTTCAGGTCTGTCTACTTTCGTTTTGTTATTTTGTATCATTTTCAAGTATAGTTCGTTTTCGTGTTTGTTCGTTTTGTTTATTTAATAAATCATTCATGTCATTTCAACGCGCTGCACCTTGGTTCCCTCACTACTCCACCTCTTCTTATGAAGAGAGAGAGGACAGCCGTTACAGAACCACCCACCTATCCAGAGCCAAGCAGCGGTGTAAACGGAGTAAGGGACAGCGAAAGAAGGAGGAATGGACTTGGGACGATGTATTGGACGGTAAAGGTTGCTACACATGGGAGGAGATCCTGGCTGGAAGGGATCGCCTCCCATGGGAACAGGTGGAGGCACTGAGGAGAGCAGAGGCTACTGGGTTGAAGAACCGGAGTTATGAGGGGACGCGTCTTGCACGGAAGCCCGAAAAGCCCGTGAGTAACTCCCAAAAATTTCTTGGGGGGGGGCTAAGGGGTTGTGGGCCAAGGGCAGGTAGGAGACCTGCGCCCACTTCCCAGGCTAACCGTGGAGAGCGGGAGTACGGGCAGACACCGTGTTACGCAGTAGAGCGCACGGTGTCTCCTGTACGTGTGCATAGCCCGGTGCGGGTTATTCCACCTCCCCGCACTGGTAGGGCTAGATTGGGCATTGAGCCAGGTGTCATGAGGCCGGCTCAACGCGTCTGGTCTCCAGTGCGTCTCCTCGGGCCGGCATACATGGCACCTGCCTTACGCATGGTTTCCCCGGTTCGCCTATACAGCCCGGTGCGGGTTATTCCACCTCCCCGCACTGGTCGGGCGACCGGGAGCATTCAACCAGGTAAGGTTGGTCAGGCTCAATGCTCAAGAGAGCCAGTACGCCTGCACGGTCCGGTATTTCCGGCGCCACCTCCCCGCCCCAGCCTAGTACCTACAGTGCCTACACTACGCACTAGGCTACCAGTGCATTTCCAGAGCCCTGTTCCTCCTCCACGCACTCTCCCTATAGTGCGTGTATCCAGTTCGGTGCCTCCAGTTCCGGCACCACGCACTAAGCCTCCTGTGCGTCTCCAGAGCCCTGTACACACTGTTTCTTCTCCCCCTACTAATCCTGATGTGCTTGCCCTCAGCCCGGTGTCACCAGTGCCGGTACCACGCACCAGGTATAGAGTGGGCTTTGAGAGTCCAGTGTGCCCTGTCCCTGCTCCCCGCACTAGTATGAAGGTGCGTGTCCTTAGCCCGGTGCCTCCAGTTCCGGCACCACGCACCAGGTCTACAGTGCGCCTTATCCGGCCAGAGCCATCCGTCTCCCCAGCGCTATCTGAGCCATCCGTCTCCCGAGCGCCATCTGAGCCATCCGTCTACCCAGCGCCGTCTGAGCCATCCGTCTACCCAGCGCCATCTGAGCCATCCGTCTCCCCAGCGCCGTCTGAGCCATCCGTCTGCAATGAGCCTGCAAAGCCGCCCGTCTGCCATGAGCCTGCAAAGCCGCCCGTCTGCCATGAGCCTACAGAGCCGCCCGTCTGCCATGAGCCTACAGAGCCGTCCGCCAGACAGGAGCCGCTAGAGCCGTCCGCCAGACAGGAGCCGCTAGAGCCGTCCGCCAGACAGGAGCCGCCAGAGCCGCCAACCAGACAGGATCTGCCAGAGCCGCCAATCAGACAGGATCTGCCAGAGCCGCCAATCAGACAGGATCTGCCAGAGCCGCCAATCAGACAGGATCTGCCAGAGCCGCCAGCCAGACAGGATCTGCCAGAGCCGCCAGCCAGACAGGATCTGCCAGAGCCGTCAGCGAGCCATGAGCAGCCAGAGCCGTCAGCGAGCCATGAGCAGCCAGAGCCGTCAGCGAGCCATGAGCAGCCAGAGCCGTCAGAGAGCCATGAGCAGCCAGAGCCGTTAGAGAGCCATGAGCAGCCAGAGCCGTTAGAGAGCCATGAGCAGCCAGAGCCGTCAGCCTGCCATGAGCGTCCAGAGCCGTCAGCCTGCCATGAGCGTCCAGAGCCGTCAGCCTGCCATGAGCGTCCAGAGCCGTCAGCCTGCCATGAGCGTCCAGAGCCGTCAGCATGCCATGAGCGTCCAGAGCCGTCAGCCTGCCATGAGCGTCCAGAGCCGTCAGCCTGCCATGAGCGTCCAGAGCCGTCAGCCTGCCATGAGCGTCCAGAGCCGTCAGCCTGCCATGAGCGTCCAGAGCCGTCAGCCTGCCATGAGCGTCCAGAGCCGTCAGCCTGCCATGAGCGTCCAGAGCCGTCAGTCAGCCATGAGCTGTCCCTCAGCCAGAAGCGGCTAGTAATTCAGAACTGCCCCTCAGTCCAGAGCTGTCTCTCTGTCCGGAGCTGCCCTTCAGTCCGGAGTTGCCCCTCTATCCTGAGCTACCTCTTTATCCTGAGCTACCTCTCTCTCCTAAGCTATCCCTCTGTCCTGAGCTATCCCTATGTCCTGAACTACCTTGTCCCAGAGCTGTCCTTGATTCTGGTGTTGCCCCTAAATTTAGGTGGGGTTATTTGGAGGGTGGTCATTGTGGGGAGGCTAAGGAAGCGGGGATTGATTATGGTGGGGTGGGAACCACGCCCGGAGCCTAAGCCACCACCGTGGTCAGATGCCCACCCAGACCCTCCCCTGGACTTTTTGGTGATGCGTTCGGAGTACGCATCTTGAGGGGGGGGTTATGTCACGTTCCTGACCTGTTTTCTGTTTAGTTTTGTGTGTTAGTTGGTCAGGACGTGAGTTTGGGTGGGCATTCTATGTTGTCTGTTTCTATGTTGGTTTAGGGTTGCCTGGTATGGCTCTCAATTGGAGGCAGGTGTTTGGCGTTCCTCTAATTGAGAGTCATATTTAGGTAGGCTGTTCACAGTGTTTGTTTGTGGGTGGTTGTCTCCTGTGTCTGTGTCGATGTTTGCACCATACGGGACTGTTTACGGTTTGTTCATTTCATGTAGTCTGTTCCTGTTCATTTCGTTCTTCACGTTGTATGTAAGTTCGTTGTTCAGGTCTGTCTACTTTCGTTTTGTTATTTTGTATCATTTTCAAGTATAGTTCGTTTTCGTGTTTGTTCGTTTTGTTTATTTAATAAATCATTCATGTCATTTCAACGCGCTGCACCTTGGTTCAATCCCTGCTCCTCCTCTTCGGATGAAGAGGAGGAGGACCGCCGTTACAGTTATTTTGAATGATTTATTTCTGTTTCTTTCTGTTTCTTTCTTCACATTGCTAAAACCTCATCATCCCTCAATAACTTTGACTGAAGACTGGGCGTCAGCCTGATGAACCAAACTACTCAGTAATCTCTTCCATATAGCCTAACTCTCACACAAACATTGAAACAAAACAAGTATTGTTATTATTTTCTTCGTTATTACTAATCAATTAATGTATACATTTATAATTAGTAGGTTATGTCATCTGTTTTAACAAACCTTTTTTATTTTCGTACTTATGTACTGCATATAGTTGTTTTTGTTTTTAAATCTGTATTGTTGTCTATCACTTGTTTCCTTTGGTGCAAATAAATTCAACTTAAACTAAATCGTATCTTATACCAACACAGCTAGTTGTCCTCTGCTCATTGTCAACATGCATTCCTCTGGTGTTAGCTGGAGTTAAAGTGATGGTTTATCAACGGAGATGGTGTCCCATGAGCCAAATACATCTATCCCCAACCCCCCCAAAAAAGAAGAGTCTTCAGCAGATAATAGACTAGCTCTGGGATACAGCTCCTATCTGATCGTATCTGAGGTACATCGAGACCAGAGAAACACCTGGATGTGTGTTTTCCTTCTTTCCTCTCTTCCAGAGTGTGGAGATGAGAGGAGGAAAAGGGGGATGAAAGGAGGAGTGAAAGAGAAGTATTCAGGTGGAGGTGTGCGCCAGGGTCATGGTCTGTGAGCAAACAATAGTGTTTACTTTTTCTCCTTCACTGAGAAAACACAATTACCGCCAAGCTCTGAATGTGAAGTACCTTGTGTCCAAAGCTTTATCAATGACTGCATTCATGTGTCACATTGACCCTCTTGTGGCCGAGCTGAGTCAATAGACAAATTGAGGTCCAGGCAAAGAGACCAAGCATACCACAATCAATGCAGATAGAAAGTGTAGAATGAAGTCACGTTATTGATCATGGAGGAGGCTGGATATAGTCTCTGTCTTGAATAAGCATGAAGATGGCTGTCAACCTGAAGGAGTCTTTTTATAATGGGAATCAGCATCAAAATCCCCATAAAAGACTTGCATAGCGCTCATGAAGTACGTATTAGACCTAGATTAGACCTAGATATTGTATGTATTTACTGATATGTACTCTCTGTTTTGACGTTTTCAGTGTACAGTATGTAGTAGTTCTGATAATGTTCTGTGCTATGTATTATGTCATGTTTCATGTGGACCCCAGGAAGAGTAACTGATGCTTTTGAAGCGGCTAATTGGGATCCTAATAAATACCAAATACCAAAATACTAAACGTAGCGTTATTTTCCCAAATAGCATGGTAATGTCAGGCTCAGGGCAGAATAACATGTTTTGATATCTTGCCTTGTATGTTATCGCTACAAGGTCACGCTATCCCAGTTATTGTTTTCCCCAGCTAGATTATGGTTTATTTATTTTCTCATTTCCATGGAGAGACCAAAATTACACAGATTAAAACAATACAAACAGGGGAACATTTCCACCTTCAGCGTTTCCAAATACGTCATCATGCCACCCTGGTAGGTCAATGGCTCCTCTCTCTCTCTCTCTCTCTTTCTCTCTCTCTCTCTCTGTCTCTCTCTCTCACTCTCTCCCTCTCTCTCTCTCTCTCTCTCTCTCTCTCTCTGTGCAATCGGTGATTCTTTCAGTCCAAGTTTACAGTAAATCATATTTATTAATTTACAATTGAAACCTTGAATTGGAAGATAGGGGTTGAAATTCCTTCCTAACCAACCAAACAAACAACCTTTAAGAATGTACAACAGAAAATACCTGAGTTCATACTCGTAGTCCAATGGCCAGAGAAACAATGGTGTGTTTTAGATAAGTAAATAATCCCCCATGATAAAATAAACATGACTTGTATTTATTTCCATGTGTTTGTGATCTGTTCTTGTTTGTTGGATTTTATATTTAACGTCCTACACCAAATGTTGAATTCTATGAGGTCAATATTGCTGTAGTTATAATTGATAGCATTTCCCTGTGCTTGTTGTATAGGTTAATGTAAAAGTAATTTATCTCATGTAGTTTATCTTCATACGGGTAACTTTTTGTACGATTCGTTTCACATTTCATACGTCACTGATTTCAAAGAAAGGGCTTCAAACCTATGACGTAACCTTTTTCAGGCATGATGTCCTTGGGTGTTCTTGTGTAGCTATTTCAAGGGCCAGCCTTCACAAAGTATCCATTTAACCGAAAAAAAATACACTTTTTTTTAGCTCAGTCTGACGATTCGCTGACATCAATTCACACCCCACTAAGGAGACCCTCTAATCATACCTCACTAAGGAGATCCCACTAAGGAGATCCCACTAATCACATCTCACTAATTAGACCCCACTAAGGAGATCCCACTAATCACATCTCACTAATTAGACCCCACTAAGGAGATCCCACTAATCACACCCCACTAAGGAGATCCCACTAAGGAGATCCCACTAATCACATCTCACTAATTATACCCCACTAAAGAGACCCCACTAATCACACTCCACTAAGGAGACCCCACTAATCACATCTCACTAATTATACCCCACTAATTATACCCCAGTAATTATACCCCACTAAGGAGACCCCACTAAGGAGACCCCTCTAATCACACCCCACTAAGGAGCCCGCTCTAATCACACCCCACTAAGGAGCCCGCTCTAATCTCACCCCACTAAGGAGACCCCACTAATTATACCCCATTAAAGAGACCCCACTAAGGAGATCTCACTAATTATACCCCACTAAAGAGACCGCACTAATCACAACCCACTAAGGAGACCCCACTAATCACATCTCACTAATTATACCCCACTAATTATACCCCACTAAGGAGACCCCACTAATTATACCCCACTAAAGAGACCCCACTAATCACACCCCACTAATTATACCCCACTAATTATACCCCACTAAGGAGACCCCACTAATTATACCCCACTAAAGAGACCCCACTAATCACAACCCACTAAGGAGACCCCACTAATCATACCTCACTAAGGAGACCCCACTAATCACACCCCACTAAGGAGACCCCACTAATCACACCCCACTAATTATACCCCACTAAAGAGACCCCACTAATCACACCCCACTAATTATACCCCACTAAGGAGACCCCACTAATCACACCCCACTAAGGAGACCCTACTAATCACACCCCACTAAGGAGACCCCACTAATCACACCCCACTAATTATACCCCACTAAAGAGACCCCACTAATCACACCCCACTAATTATACCCCACTAAGGAGACGCCACTAATCCTACCCCACTAAGGAGACCCCACAAATTATACCCCACTAAGGAGACCCCACTAATTATAACCCACTAAGGAGACCCCACTAATTATACCCCACTAAGGAGACCGCACTAATCACATCTCACTAAAGAGACCCCACTAATCACACCCCACTAATTATACCCCACTAATCACACCCCACTAAGGAGACCCCACTAATCACACCCCACTGAGCAGACCCCACTAATCATACCCCACTAATCACACCCCACTAATCATACCCCACTAATCACACCCCACTGAGCAGACGCCACTAATCCTACCCCACTAAGGAGCGTTGCATGTACTTGGGAGCTCTTGTATAGCTATTTTAAGGGCCAACAATTTAGATATTTTAAGTATCCATCATAATGAGAAATAACTACCAAAACGATCCTTTCAGTCCTACAAGAAGAAATAATTTCAGTGGAGGAGCGTTGCCAAACCGACAGGGAGGCAGGCAGAGTACAATTCACATGTACCCCAGTATCACGCCCCTGGATCAAAGCAGGAGAGTAACTTGACTTCTGTTGTGTCATAAATCATGTTGATATCCACACAAACATGACCCTGTGTCTCCAGCTGAGGCTGTAAAACCTCCCTTTTAGACAGCCAGGCTGAATCCAAAAATGGCACCCTATTCCCTTTATAGTGCACTACTTTAGTTTAGTGCACTAAAATAGAGAATAGGGTACCAGTTGGGACACAGACAGAGACATTTCCATTAATGATTCTTCCGCTGCTCTTGGGCCGAGGCCAGGCCTGGCTCCCATAAAGAGTGATTATTTTGAATCCATCTCCCAGAGACCACTGTGGAGAAAAGGTGAAATTGATTGGCCACGAAGAGTGAAGGTTTCGTTTTCACGGCAACAGTCACTCAGCAATTATTTTCCAAACAGACAATGGAAGTTATGCAACCGCTGGACATTCAGCCTGTTGAGTTTCCTGCCAAGTTCAGATGGACTTAGAAAAGTAGTATTTCAGGAGGTAAAAAGGGAGATTGACCTTTTCTAAAAATGTGCATTTCAACTGTCCAGAACAAGATTTCAACTGAATGTGTGTAACTGCAGTCACAGTGTGACTGTGTGACAAGGCCTTGTATGAAACGTGTGATGGACTGAGAGTAAGTACCATACTCCAGAAAACATGATGTAAATTACATTTTAAACTGGGTTGAATTGAGCCCTGAATGCTGATTGGCTGACAGCCGTGGTATATCAGACCGTACACCACGGGTATGACAAAACAGGAATTTGTGGTATATGGCCCATACACCAAGACTAAGGGCTGTGTCCAGGCACTCCGTGATGCATTGTGCGTAAGAACAGCCCTTAGCCGTGATATATTGGCCACATACCACCCCCCCCCCCCTCATGCCTTATTACTTAATTAGAAGTGATATCCCAGCTGTACTGATGAACTGGATGACATGGGGTGAGGATCGTCTGTGGTTTGACAGTGAGATCTAAGAGTGCTGCTGTCTTTTGTATGGCCTGTGGCCACGATAGGGGTATTTCCTGTCTTCAATTATGTAACATATCATTTTCAAGGCTATCTGTGTGTGATCCGTCCCCTCACAGTAACCACACATCCTCACTCCATGTCAACAACAGTCCCTCAGGGTGACTATTATAGCCAGGGTAAATTATCCACATCCCAATTGGCACCTTATTCCCTTTATAGTGCACTGTACAAATTAATGAACTATATAGGGACTAGGGTGCCATTTTGGACGCATACCTTATCTAGTGTAAACCCTTGTGTTTATTTTCCCTACGAAGTGAGTCAGAAGAATATTTTTTTTATTTTAAGCTATCAAAGGCCGTACAGCCACAGAACAGCCACGGAGGGATAAGTCCATGTGTTTTGACAGTGTGTGCTCTCCTATCGTGCATGCTGCTGATAGGACACCAGAGGATAGAGCCGTCCAGGGTTGGCTAGCTGCCATGACACGCCGTAGCCACAACAAACAGGGGCTGTTGGAGGAAACTTGGCGTTGGCTCTGGGTTTGTCTCAGTGAGGCAAAGTCAATGTCTTCAATGAGGATAGACATGCTTGGCAGTCATACTGGTAAACCCTTCCAGTGGATTCTTGAAAAGTGCAAGAAGTACGTTCTTCAAAAACAATCATTATTCCCCACTATAATCACTTGAATCTCTCTCTCTCTCAATACCATCTCCTCACTCTCTCTCTCTCTCTGAGTCCCATCTCCTCACTCTCTCTCTCTCAATACCATCTCCTCACTCTCTCTCTCTCTGAGTCCCATCTCCTCACTCTCTCTCTCTCTCTCTCTCTCTCTCTCTCTCTCTCTCAATACCATCTCCTCACTCTCTCTCTCTCTGAGTCCCATCTCCTCACTCTCTCTCTCTCAATACCATCTCCTCACTCTCTCTCTCTCTCTCTCTCTCTCTCTCTCTCTCTCTCTCTCAATACCATCTCCTCACTCACTCTCTCTCTCTCTCTGAGTCCCATCTCCTCACTCTCTCTCTCTCTCTCTCTCTCTGAGTCCCATCTCCTCTCTCTCTCTCTCTGAGTCCCATCTCCTCACTCTCTCTCTCTCAATACCATCTCCTCACTCTCTCTCTCTCTCTGAGTCCCATCTCCTCACTCTCTCAATTCAATTCAATTCAATTCAAGGGGCTTTATTGGCATGGGAAACATGTGTTAACATTGCCAAAGCAAGTGAGGTAGATAATACACAAAAGTGAAATAAACAATACAAATTAACAGTAAACATTACACATACAGAAGTTTCAAAACAAGAAAGACATTACAAATGTCATATTATATATATACAGTGTTGTAACAATGTACAAATGGTCTCTCTCTGAGTCTCTCTCTCTCTCTCTCTCTCTCTCTGAGTCCCATCTCCTCACTCAATTCAATTCAATTCAATTCAATTCAATTGACTTTATTGACATGGCAAGTTATTATTACTTACATTGTCAAAGTATACATATCGAAAAATTTAAATAAAATATATATGTATATATATACACAAAATATATATATATTTATATATAAATAAATGGTGGGACTAACAGTAATAATAATAGTAGTAGTGGACATGGGATTACCATTAATAACAGCTACAACAACAATATTAATCAGAACAACTCTCTCTCTCTCTCTCTCAATACCATCTCCTCACTCTCTCTCTCTCTGAGTCCCATCTCCTCACTCTCTCTCTCTCTCTCTCTCTCTCTGAGTCCCATCTCCTCACTCTCTCTCTCTCAATCCCATCTCCTCACTCTCTCTCTCTCTGAGTCCCATCTCCTCTCTCTCTCTCTCTCTCTCTCAATCCCAACTCCTCACTCTCTCTCTCTCTGAATCCCATCTCCTCACTCTCTCTCTCTGAGTCCCATCTCCTCACTCTCTCTGAGTCCCATCTCCTCACTCTCTCTGAGTCCCATCTCCTCACTCTTTCTCTCTCTCAATCCCATCTCCTCACTCTATTTCTCTCAATCCCATCTCCTCACTCTCTCTCTCTCTGAGTCCCATCTCCTCTCTCTCTCTCTCTCAATTCAATTCAATTCAATTTCAATTCAAGGGGCTTTATTGGCATGGGAAACATGTGTTAACATTGCCAAAGCAAGTGAGGTAGATATTATACAAAAGTGAAATAAACAATACAAATTAACAGTAAACATTACACATACAGAAGTTTCAAAACAATAAAGACATTACAAATGTTATATTATATATATACAGTGTTGTAACAATGTACAAATGGTTAAAGCACACAAGTTAAAATAAATAAGCATAAATATGGGTTGTATTTACAATGGTGTTTGTTCTTCACTGGTTGCCCTTTTCTTGTGGCAACAGGTCACAAATCTTGCTGCTGTGATGGCACACTGTGGAATTTCTCCCAGTAGATATGGGAGTTTATCAAAATTGGATTTGTTTTCAAATTCTTTGTGGATCTGTGTAATCTGAGGGAAATATGTCTCTCTAATATGGTCATACATTGGGCAGGAGGTTAGGAAGTGCAGCTCAGTTTCCACCTCATTTTGTGGGCAGTGTGCACATAGCCTGTCTTCTCTTGAGAGCCATGTCTGCCTACGGCGGCCTTTCTCAATAGCAAGGCTATGCTCACTGAGTCTGTACATAGTCAAAGCTTTCCTTAAGTTTGGGTCAGTCACAGTGGTCAGGTATTCTGCCACTGTGTACTCTCTGTTTAGGGCCAAATAGCATTCTAGTTTGCTCTGTTTTTTTGTTAATTCTTTCCAATGTGTCAAGTAATTATCTTTTTGTTTTCTCATGATTTGGTTGGGTCTAATTGTGCTGTTGTCCTGGGGCTCTGTGGGGTGTGTTTGTGTTTGTGAACAGAGCCCTAGGACCAGCTTGCTTAGGGGACTCTTCTCCAGGTTCATCTCTCTGTAGGTGATGGCTTTGTTATGGAAGGTTTGGGAATCGCTTCCTTTTAGGTGGTTGTAGAATTTAACGTCTCTTTTCTGGATTTTGATAATTAGTGGGTATCGGCCTAATTCTGCTCTGCATGCATTATTTGGTGTTCTACGTTGTACACGGAGGATATTTTTGCAGAATTCTGCATGCAGAGTCTCAATTTGGTGTTTGTCCCATTTTGTGAAATCTTGGTTGGTGAGCGGACCCCAGACCTCACAACCATAAAGGGCAATGGGCTCTATGACTGATTCAAGTATTTTTAGCCAGATCCTAATTGGTATGTTGAAATTTATGTTCCTTTTGATGGCATAGAAGGCCCTTCTTGCCTTGTCTCAGATCGTTCACAGCTTTGTGGAAGTTACCTGTGGTGCTGATGTTTAGGCTGAGGTATGTATAGTTTTTTGTGTGCTCTAGGGCAACGGTGTCTAGATGGAATTTGTGGTCCTGGTGACTGGACCTTTTTTGGAACACCATTATTTTGGTCTTACTGAGATTTACTGTCAGGGCCCAGGTCTGACAGAATCTGTGCAGAAGATCTAGGTGCTGCTGTAGGCCCTCCTTGGTTCTCTCTCTCTCTCAATCCCAACTCCTCACTCTCTCTCTCTCTGAGTCCCATCTCCTCTCAATTCAATTCAATTCAATTCAATTCAAGGGGCTTTATTGGCATGGGAAACATGTGTTAACATTGCCAAAGCAAGTGAGGTAGATAATACACAAAAGTGAAAATAAATAAGCATAAATATGGGTTGTATTTACAATGGTGTTTGTTCTTCACTGGTTGCCCTTTTCTTGTGGCAACAGGTCACAAATCTTGCTGCTGTGATGGCACACCTCTCTCTCTCTCTCTCTCTCTGAGTCCCATCTCCTCTCTCTCTCTCTCTCTCAATCCCATCTCCTCACTCTCTCTCTCTCTGAGTCCCATCTCCTCTCTCTCTCTCTCTCTCTCTGAATACCATCTCCTCACTCTTTCTCTCTCTCAATCCCATCTCCTCACTCTATTTCTCTAGGCTCTTTCTATTCCACATTTCACAATGAGCAAGTCACTTCTGAGAAAAAAGACTGAGGAAACATCTTCACAGGCTGGATACTATGAAAAGTGCTACCTTTCCCACATTCAAATGTATTGTAGTAACCTACATCATCGCTGAATGGCAGTTACACATTGGAAATGTGAGCAGAGCAGTTGCATATTGAAACCGGGCCAAGTTCCACTGGTTCCACTGCTCCCTTGACATTTGGCGTCAGATTTACAGATAGAGTGTTGTAATTCTGTACTGTTCTTTGTGAGGAAGTTATTACGGCCATAAAACAGCCTCTCCATCAATTAGGGACTGTGCTCATGGTCGGACACATTCCATTGAATAATTTCCAAGAGCAGGGTGAGAAAAGGTTAGTGATTTTGGACGGCCGGTCTACTGCTCTCTCTCTCTCTCTGAGGAGTCAAAATTGGTTGGGTGTAGTGGTGTTTGGCTCTTAGAACTAGTCAGGCCAGCTGCATTGAAGGAAGTGTGAATCTGGTCCGTTCAGGACCCGATTCTGAAAGTATTGATAGAGGCATGGCCTTGATATGAAAGAGGACATTCATAATAACAATCCAGTGGGGGGGGGGGAGTGTTTTAACTGACCTCAATAAACTGGGTCGGATCTACGTTTCCATTTTAGTCACTTAGCGACATACAATTAGTGCATTCATCTTAACCCTGTGCAGTCCAAGCCCCGTCTAAGCCGGGGGGGGGGTTCTACTAAGCTATATGGAATTGTTTTAAGAAGGTCAGACCAAGGATAATTTAGCTATTTGGATTTAAATGTTGAGGTCCCCTTTACTTCAGAGAGAATATGAACTTTGAGTATGCTAGGGTGGTTATAGTGTTGACTTAGAGCTTTTAACATCACATCATTTGGAGGTTCTAGCTTATTTGGGGACAGAATTAGAGTTGCGTCATTTTAGTAGTCCGGGAGAGGCTATACGGACACGCCTGATGCCCAAATTGGTGAGGTATGTCGCGCAGCTGAGAGTCAAGTGTGCAGACAAATGGATTTGGTTCAATTAGTACAGTCAGTCTTTCTGATTAGACCTTCCCAGCTAGCTAGTTTATGCTGGCTAGCTGGAAACAACAGCAGCAAAACGCTAGTTAAAACTTGAAAAAAAGTGATGTTCATTTCGATGGGCGAGGGAGAAATAACTTGTAGTATTGATCACCATCTGTATGTCAGCGTGACATGCCAATGAGCTAACGTAATGACAAGCAGGTGCGAGGGGCTTGCTGACGTGAGACTTTCCACCGGGAATAAAGCTGTAGGCTATTACATGTGGCTGGCTGTAGCTAACTTGGACAATTTGTTCCATTCCACTTGATTTATATTTAGAGTAGGATAGCAGCACGAGAAATAACTTGTAATACTGGATGTCATCGTGACACCGTCTACTGCTGCTCAATGGGGAGAGTTTGCGCTGACAGCCAGCAACACAACAACATGGGGCACAGTGTAATTTACTCCCGCTTGCAGCAGAAGTGTGTGGGAAGTAGCTAGAGAGCGTAGCCAATAGCAGGCCTGTAAGGAGAGGGAAGTAGCTAGAGAGCGTAGCCAATAGCAGGCCAGTAAGGAGAGGGAAGTAGCTAGAGAGCATAGCCAATAGCAGGCCTGTAAGGAGAGGGAAGTAGCTAGAGAGCGTAGCCAATAGCAGGCCTGTAAGGAGAGGGAAGTAGCTAGAGAGCGTAGCCAATAGCAGGCCTGTAAGGAGAGGGAAGTAGCTAGAGAGCGTAGCCAATAGCAGGCCTGTAAGGAGAGGGAAGTAGCTAGAGAGCGTAGCCAATAGCAGGCCTGTAAGGAGAGGGAAGTAGCTAGAGAGCGTAGCCAATAGCAGGCCTGTAAGGAGAGGGAAGTAGCTAGAGAGCGTAGCCAATAGCAGGCCTGTAAGGAGAGGGAAGTAGCTAGAGAGCGCAGCCAATAGCAGGCCTGTAAGGAGAGGGAAGTAGCTAGAGAGCGCAGCCAATAGCAGGCCTGTAAGGAGAGGGAAGTAGCTAGAGAGCGTAGCCAATAGCAGGCCTGTAAGGAGAGGGAAGTAGCTAGAGAGCGTAGCCAATAGCAGGCCTGTAAGGAGAGGGAAGTAGCTAGAGAGCATAGCCAATAGCAGGCCTGTAAGGAGAGGGAAGTAGCTAGAGAGCGTAGCCAATAGCAGGCCTGTAAGGAGAGGGAAGTAGCTAGAGAGCGTAGCCAATAGCAGGCCAGTAAGGAGAGGGAAGTAGCTAGAGAGCGTAGCCAATAGCAGGCCAGTAAGGAGAGGGAAGTAGCTAGAGAGCGTAGCCAATAGCAGGCCTGTAAGGAGAGGGAAGTAGCTAGAGAGCGTAGCCAATAACAGGCCAGTAAGGAGAGGGAAGTAGCTAGAGAGCGTAGCCAATAGCAGGCCAGTAAGGAGAGGGAAGTAGCTAGAGAGCGTAGCCAATAGCAGGCCTGTAAGGAGAGGGAAGTAGCTAGAGAGCGTAGCCAATAGCAGGCCTGTAAGGAGAGGGAAGTAGCTAGAGAGCGTAGCCAATAGCAGGCCTGTAAGGAGAGGGAAGTAGCTAGAGAGCGTAGCCAATAGCAGGCCTGTAAGGAGAGGGAAGTAGCTAGAGAGCGTAGCCAATAGCAGGCCTGTAAGGAGAGGGAAGTAGCTAGAGAGCGTAGCCAATAGCAGGCCTGTAAGGAGAGGGAAGTAGCTAGAGAGCGTAGCCAATAGCAGGCCTGTAAGGAGAGGGAAGTAGCTAGAGAGCGCAGCCAATAGCAGGCCTGTAAGGAGAGGGAAGTAGCTAGAGAGCGCAGCCAATAGCAGGCCTGTAAGGAGAGGGAAGTAGCTAGAGAGCGTAGCCAATAGCAGGCCTGTAAGGAGAGGGAAGTAGCTAGAGAGCGTAGCCAATAGCAGGCCTGTAAGGAGAGGGAAGTAGCTAGAGAGCATAGCCAATAGCAGGCCTGTAAGGAGAGGGAAGTAGCTAGAGAGCGTAGCCAATAGCAGGCCTGTAAGGAGAGGGAAGTAGCTAGAGAGCGTAGCCAATAGCAGGCCAGTAAGGAGAGGGAAGTAGCTAGAGAGCGTAGCCAATAGCAGGCCAGTAAGGAGAGGGAAGTAGCTAGAGAGCGTAGCCAATAGCAGGCCTGTAAGGAGAGGGAAGTAGCTAGAGAGCGTAGCCAATAACAGGCCAGTAAGGAGAGGGAAGTAGCTAGAGAGCGTAGCCAATAGCAGGCCAGTAAGGAGAGGGAAGTAGCTAGAGAGCGTAGCCAATAGCAGGCCTGTAAGGAGAGGGAAGTAGCTAGAGAGCGTAGCCAATAGCAGGCCAGTAAGGAGAGGGAAGTAGCTAGAGAGCGTAGCCAATAGCAGGCCAGTAAGGAAGGGAAGTAGCTAGAGAGCGTAGCCAATAGCAGGCCTGTAAGGAGAGGGAAGTAGCTAGAGAGCGTAGCCAATAGCAGGCCAGTAAGGAGAGGGAAGTAGCTAGAGAGCGTAGCCAATAGCAGGCCAGTAAGGAGAGGGAAGTAGCTAGAGAGCGTAGCCAATAGCAGGCCAGTAAGGAGAGGGAAGTAGCTAGAGAGCGTAGCCAATAGCAGGCCTGTAAGGAGAGGGAAGTCGCTAGAGAGCGTAGCCAATAGCAGGCCAGTAAGGAGAGGGAAGTAGCTAGAGAGCGTAGCCAATAGCAGGCCTGTAAGGAGAGGGAAGTAGCTAGAGAGCGTAGCCAATAGCAGGCCTGTAAGGAGAGGGAAGTAGCTAGAGAGCGTAGCCAATAGCAGGCCTGTAAGGAGAGGGAAGTAGCTAGATAGTGTAGTCAATATCAGGCCAGTATATTTTCACGGAAAATGTAAAGCTACGGCAATACTGTCTACATTTTCGTACAGAAATATCTAATTCTCGCTGAAGTTTCTACTTTTACCCAGAAGCATAAACTAGCTAGCTGTGAAGAGCTCATCAGGATGACTGACTAAACTAGCTAGCTGTGAAGGGCTCAGCAGGATGACTGACTAAACTAGCTAGCTGTGAAGAACTCATCAGGATGACTGACTAAACTAGCTAGCTGTGAAGGGCTCATCAGGATGACTGACTGAACTAGCTAGCTGTGAAGGGCTCATCAGGATGACTGACAAACTAGCTAGCTGGGAAGGGCTCATCAGGATGACTGACAGAACTAGCTAGCTGTGAAGGACTCATCAGGATGACTGACTGAACTAGCTAGCTGTGAAGGGCTCATCAGGACGACTGACTGAACTAGCTAGCTGTGAAAGACTCATAAGGATGACTGACTAAACTAGCTAGCTGTGAAGGGCTCATCAGGATGACTGACAAACTAGCTAGCTGTGAAGGGCTCATCAGGATGACTGACTGAACTAGCTAGCTGTGAAGGGCTCATCAGGATGACTGACTGAACTAGCTAGCTGTGAAGGGCTCAGCAGGATCACTGACTGAACTAGCTAGCTGTGAAGGGCTCATCAGGACGACTGACTGAACTAGCTAGCTGTGAAAGACTCATAAGGATGACTGACTAAACTAGCTAGCTGTGAAGGGCTCATCAGGATGACTGACTGAACTAGCTAGCTGTGAAGGGCTCATCAGGATGACTGACTGAACTAGCTAGCTGTGAAGGGCTCATCAGGATGACTGACTAAACTAGCTAGCTGTGAAGGGCTCATCAGGATGACTGACTGAACTAGCTAGCTGTGAAGGGCTCATCAGGATGACTGACTAAACTAGCTAGCTGTGAAGGGCTCATCAGGATGACTGACTAAACTAGCTAGCTGTGAAGGGCTAATCAGGATGACTGACTAAACTAGCTAGCTGTGAAGGGCTCATCAGGACAACTGACTGAACTAGCTAGCTGTGAATTGCTCAACAGGATGACTGACTAAACTAGCTAGCTGGGAAGGGTTCATCAGGACGACTGACTGAACTAGCTAGCTGTGAAGGGCTCATCAGGACGACTGACTGAACTAGCTAGCTGTGAAAGACTCATAAGGATGACTGACTAAACTAGCTAGCTGTGAAGGGCTCATCAGGATGACTGATTGAACTAGCTCGCTTTGAAAGACTCATCAGGATGACTGACTAAACTAGCTAGCTGTGAAGGGCTCATCAGGATGACTGACTGAACTAGCTAGCTGTGAAGGGCTCATCAGGATGACTGACTGAACTAGCTAGCTGTGAAGGGCTCATCAGGACGACTGACTGAACTAGCTAGCTGTGAAAGACTCATCAGGATGACTGACTAAACTAGCTAGCTGTGAAGGGCTCATCAGGATGACTGATTGAACTAGCTCGCTTTGAAAGACTCATCAGGATGACTGACTAAACTAGCTAGCTGTGAAGGGCTCATCAGGATGACTGACTGAACTAGCTAGCTGTGAAGGGCTCATCAGGATGACTAACTGAACTAGCTAGCTGTGAAGGGCTCATCAGGATGACTGACTAAACTAGCTAGCTGTGAAGGGCTCATCAGGACGACTGACTGAACTAGCTAGCTGGGAAGGGCTCATCAGGATGACTGACTGAACTAGCTAGCTGTGAAGGACTCATCAGGATGACTGACTGAACTAGCTAGCTGTGAAGGGCTCATCAGGACGACTGACTGAACTAGCTAGCTGTGAAAGACTCATAAGGATGACTGACTAAACTAGCTAGCTGTGAAGGGCTCATCAGGATGACTGACAAACTAGCTAGCTGTGAAGGGCTCATCAGGATGACTGACTGAACTAGCTAGCTGTGAAGGGCTCATCAGGATGACTGACTGAACTAGCTAGCTGTGAAGGGCTCATTAGGATGACTGACTAAACTAGCTAGCTGTGAAGGGCTCATCAGGACGACTGACTGAACTAGCTAGCTGTGAAAGACTCATAAGGATGACTGACTGAACTAGCTAGCTGTGAAGGGCTCATCAGGATGACTCAATGAGCTGACTGAACCCAATCCGTTCATTTCCACTCGACTCTCGCTGCGCGACATGCGTCATCAATTTGTGTACCAGACGTATTCATATAATCTCTCCCCATTTGCTCAGAATATTTTGCAGAGTTGTAAATCAAACGTAGGCACCGGGTCAGTTTGCTTGAAGGTGTTTCTGGGCGCTTCTTGTGTGAATTGTGTTCAAAGAAAACAATAGAGCTGTCGACTTAGACCAATGTGTCAAAGACTTTAAATATTGGAAATTCATTATACCATGTCGGGAAGCCTATTAATACTACTATTTTAAAGATCACAGTCCAACAGAAATAAATTCCTGACCTTTGATCACGTCAAAGTACACATACTGTACGTGAGTGTCCCGCTCCCATGTGTTGCTGCTGTTAATGATGTACTCTGCAGCTGGGTACACATCCATGTTCCCAGTTCCCGCCATCTCTGCCTCCATAAAAGTATTTCTAGCCTGCACTATTAATGTTAATGTACCTGCATAACCTCTGCTGTTACATGTGACCACAGAGCTGAGGCACAGCTGAATGACTTAGGTACTCATGAACAACAAACAGAGCAGGGTCTGACCCAGTGACCTAAGAGGGAGTGTGACCTGACCACTGTCTGAATGACCTATATCTGGAAGAGAGTAGAAGGGCTTCAGGAAGCAGCAGTGGGAAATAGATCAAATCAGATCAAATGTTATTTGTCACTGACTACAACAGGTTTAGTTACACCTTACCGTGAAATGCTGACTTACAAGCCCTTAACACTGTAGTTTTAAGAAATATAAGAGTTTAGAAAAAATTTACTAAATAAACTGAAGTTTAAAAAAAAAGTAACACAATAAAATAACAATAACAGGGCTATATACAGGGGGTACCAGCACCGAGTCAATGTGCGGGGATACAAGCTAGTAGAGGTAATGGAGGTAAAATGCACATGTATGTAGGGGTAAAGTGACTAAACATAGATAATAAGTAGCGAGAAGGAGCAGCAAAAAAAATACAGATAAACTGTTCAGTAGTCTTATGGCTTGGGTGTAGAAGCTGTTAAAACCTCTCTAGGATATGTGAGACGTTAGTGTCCCACCTCTTCAACAGCCAGTGAAACTGCCGGGCGCCAAATTCAAAACAACAGAAATCCCATAATTAAAATTCCTCAAACATACATGTATTTTACACCATTTTAAAGATATACTTGTTATAAATCCAGCCACAGTGTCCGATTTCAAAAAGGCTTTACGACGAAAGCAAACCAAACGATTATGTTAGGTGAGTGCCTATTCACAGAATAACACAGCCGTTTTTTCAGCCAAAGAGAGGATTCACAAAAAGCAGAAATATAGATAAAATGTATCACTAACCTTTGATGATCTTCATCAGATGACACTCATAGGACTTCATGTTACACAATACATGTATGTTTTGTTCGATAAAGTTCATATTTATATCCAAAAATCTGAGTTTACATTGGCGCCTTACGTTCAGAAGTTCCAAAACATCCTTTGATTTTGCAGAGAGCCACATCAATTTACAGGAATACTCATAATAAACATTGCTAAAGGATACAACTGTTATGCATGGAATTTTAGATGCACTTCTCCTTAATGCAACCGCTGTGTCAGATTTCAAAAAAGCTTTACGGAAAAAGCAAAAACCATGCAATAATCTGAGGTCGGAGCTCAGAGCCCAATCAAGACACAAATATAGCCGCCATATTGTGCAGTCAACAAAAGTCATAAAAGCATTATAAATCTTCACTTACCTTTGCTGATCTTCGTCGGAATGCACTCCCAGGACTCCCACTTCCACAAGAAATGTTTGTTTTGTTCGGTAATGTCCATCATTTATGTCCAAATAGTTACTTTTGTTAGCGCGTTTGTTAAACAAATCTAAAGTCACAAAGCGCGTTCACTAAAAGCAGACGAAATGTCAAAAAGTTCCGTAACAGTCAGTAGAAACATGTCAAACGATGTATTGAATCAATCTTTAGGATGTTTAAAACATAATTCTTCAATAATGTTCCAACCGGAGAATTCCTTTGTCTTCAGAAGAGCAAATGGAACGGGAGCAAACTCTCATGTGAACGCGCATGGTCAGCTCGTGGCTGCTGGCAGACCTCTGACTCATTCCTCTCTCCTTCGGTCCCACTAAACAGTAGAGGCATCAGACAAGGTTCTAAAGACTGTTGACATCTAGTGGAAGTCTTGGGAAGTGCAACATTACCAATATCCCACTGTATCTTCAATAGGAGCTGAGTTGAAAATCGACCAACCTCAGATTTCCCACCTCCTGGTTGGATTTTTTCTCAGGTTTTTGCCTGACATATGAGTTCTGTTATACTCACAGACATCATTCAAACAGTTTTAGAAACCCCAGAGTGTTTTCTATCCAAATCTACTAATAACATGCATATTCTAGCTTTTATGGCTTTGTAGCAGGCCGTTTACTCTAGGCATGCTTTTCTTCCGGATGTGAAAATACTGCCCCCTACCCCAAAGAAGTTAGGAGCCTTTTGGCCCTAGACTTGGCTCTCGGTTACCGCTTGCCATGAGGTATCAGAGAGAGCAGTCTATGACCATTTTTAGACAGCCATGTTTGTTGTGGTCAACCTCCAATGTGGAGGTCATGGAATCTGACCTCTGACCTGTATGGTTCATCTAAGTCATGAGGTTCTCTACAGACAACCCCCTGACTTAGAGGAGAGATAGCATATGGTCCGGAGCCTTAGCTCCCTCCCAGATTCCATGACCCTCACGTTGGAGGTAGACCACAACTAACATGGCTGCCTACAATTCAGTCATGTTTCACCTATTTCCCACTGCTGCTTCCTGCTGCTTCCCACTACTCTCCTCTAGATAAAGGTAATTCAGACAGTTGTCCTGTAACACCGCTTTCATAGACACACTTTCACACTCTGCTGCTACTCTGTTTATTATACATCCTGATTGCCTAGTCACTTTTACCCTTGCCTACCATGTATTGATTCGGTACCAGTACTCATTGTATATAAGTCACGTTATTATTTTATTGCGTTACTATTTCATTTTGTATTTTTTACTGAATGTATCTTACTTTTCAGCTCTGCATTGTTGGGAAAAAGCTCGTAAGTAAGCATTTCATTGTAAAGTCTGCCCCTTTTCTTGGCGTGTGTGACAAATAAAATTAGGTCTCTGGTTCAGACCCCTCTCAGGTCACTGGGCCAGACCAATGTTAGGTTACTGGGTCAGACCCCTCTCAGGTCACTGGTTCAGACCCCTCTCAGGTCACTGGGTCAGACCCCTCTCAGGTCACTGGGTCAGACCCCTCTCTGGTCACTGAGTCAGACCCTTCTCAGGTCACTGGGTCAGACACCCTCTCAGGTCACTGGGTCAGACACCCTCTCAGGTCACTGGGTCAGACCCCTCTCAGGTCACTGGGTCAGACACCTCTCAGGTCACTGGCTCAGCCCCCTCTCAGGTCACTGGGTCAGACCCCTCTCAGGTCACTGGCTCAGACCCCTCTCAGGTCACTGGGTCCAGACCCCTCTCAGGTCACTGGGTCAGACCCTGCTCTGGTACAGTAGTTGTTTACTACCATTCAGCTGTGCCTCAGCTCTGTGGTCAGATGTTACCTTCTCTGCTCTGGGTTTTGAACTAACAACCTTTTGGTTTACTGGCCCAATGCGCTAACCGCTAGGCTACCTGCCTCCCAGTGGAGTGTTTGGCTTTACGTCTTGTTGTTGTTACGTGTTAGGTAGTACATCATTGAATTAGGTTTAAAGCTTGCTGTTCCAAAATGCACTGTGACGTTCATTGAGTTCACAGACATTGGGCAAGCCCCTTTAATAACAGCCCCTTAAAGGGGCTGGATATCTAAGCCCATTTAATAACAGCCTCTTAAAGGGGATGGATATCTAAAGAAACACTCATATCATACCTGTCTGTGTGAGTCTCAACATCTGTCAGAGAGAGCTCTGTGAGTCAACCTCTCAACCTCTCAATTGCCCGTTTGTAAATTCTTTAAGGCTGTTGCAACCACATTTTCCTGTTAGTTTAACCAACCTCCCACTGTTTCTGCCTGTATCCTGGTGACCACTAGCAACCACATCAACAGTCATGATGATAACAGGTGGTGTGCGTCTCCAATGGCACCTTGTTCCCTATATAGTGCACTACTTCTGAGCAGAGCCCTGATTAGTAGTGCACTACTTTTGAGCAGAGCCCTGATTAGTAGTGCACTACTTCTGAGCAGAGCCCTGATTAGTAGTGCACTACTTCTGAGCAGAGCCCTGATTATTAGTGCACTACTTCTGAGCAGAGCCCTGATTAGTAGTGCACTACTTCTGAGCAGAGCCCTGATTAGTAGTGCACTACTTCTGAGCAGAGCCCTGATTAGTAGTGCACTACTTCTGAGCAGAGCCCTGATTAGTAGTGCACTACTTCTGAGCAGAGCCCTGATTAGTAGTGCACTACTTCTGAGCAGAGCCCTGATTAGTAGTGCACTACTTCTGAGCAGAGCCCTGATTAGTAGTGCACTACTTCTGAGCAGAGCCCTGATTAGTAGTGCACTACTTCTGAGCAGAGCCCTGATTAGTAGTGCACTACTTCTGAGCAGAGCCCTGATTAGTAGTGCACTACTTCTGAGCAGAGCCCTGATTAGTAGTGCACTACTTCTGAGCAGAGCCCTGATTAGTAGTGCACTACTTCTGAGCAGAGCCCTGATTAGTAGTGCACTACTTCTGAGCAGAGCCCTGATTAGTAGTGCACTACTTCTGAGCAGAGCCCTGATTAGTAGTGCACTACTTCTGAGCAGAGCCCTGATTAGTAGTGCACTACTTCTGAGCAGAGCCCTGATTAGTAGTGCACTACTTCTGAGCAGAGCCCTCATTAGTAGTGCACTACTTCTGAGCAGAGCCCTGATTAGTAGTGCACGATAAAGGGAATAAGGTGCCCACATTGTTAACAGAGTGACATCATTCACAAATCAACACTCACAGTAGTCACTTTGGTGTAATAGTGGTATGGAAAAGACAGTAATAAATCCTCAGTTCTATTAACACACACGGAACATAAACTCTTCACAGGAATCTAGAGGTTGTTTGTAAACAACAGTCTTTGCACCTGTTATTCATGTTATTCATATTATTAATGTTATCAATGTTATTATGTTATCAATGTTATTATGTTATCAATGTTATTATGTTATCAATGTTATTATGTTATTAATGGTATTATGTTATCAATGGTATTAATGTTATTATGTTATTATGTTATCAATGTTATTATGTTATTAATGGTATTAATGTTATTATGTTATTATGTTATCAATGTTATTATGTTATCAATGTTATTATGTTATTAATGGTATTAATGTTATTATGTTATTATGTTATCAATGTTATTATGTTATTAATGGTATTAATGTTATTATGTTATTATGTTATCAATGTTATTATGTTATCAATGTTATTATGTTATTAATGGTATTAATGTTATTATGTTATTATGTTATCAATGTTATTATGTTATTAATGGTATTAATGTTATTATGTTATTATGTTATCAATGTTATTATGTTATCAATGGTATTAATGTTATTAATGGTATTAATGTTATTATGTTATTATGTTATCAATGTTATTATGTTATCAATGGTATTAATGTTATTATGTTATTATGTTATCAATGTTATTATGTTATTAATGTTATTATGTTATTAATGGTATTAATGTTATTATGTTATCAATGTTATTATGTTATCAATGTTATTATGTTATCAATGGTATTAATGTTATTATGTTATCAATGTTATTATGTTATTAATGGTATTAATGTTATTATGTTATTATGTTATCAATGTTATTATGTTATCAATGGTATTAATGTTATTATGTTATTATGTTATCAATGTTATTATGTTATTAATGTTATTATGTTATTAATGGTATTAATGTTATTATGTTATCAATGTTATTATGTTATCAATGTTATTATGTTATCAATGGTATTAATGTTATTATGTCATTATGTTATCAATGTTATTATGTTATTAATGTTATTATGTTATTAATGGTATCAATGTTATTATGTTATTAATGTTATTATGTTATCAATGTTATTATGTTATCAATGGTATTAATGTTATTATGTTATTATGTTATCAATGTTATTATGTTATCAATGGTATTAATGTTATTATGTTATTATGTTATCAATGTTATTATGTTATTAATGGTATTAATGTTATTATGTTATTATGTTATCAATGTTATTATGTTATCAATGGTATTAATGTTATTATGTTATTATGTTATCAATGTTATTATGTTATTAATGTTATTATGTTATTAATGGTATTAATGTTATTATGTTATCAATGTTATTATGTTATCAATGTTATTATGTTATCAATGTTATTATGTTATTAATGGTATTAATGTTATTATGTTATTATGTTATCAATGTTATTATGTTATTAATGGTATTAATGTTATTATGTTATTATGATATTAAAGGTATTATGTTAGTAAAGGTATTATGTTATTAAAGGTATCATGATATTAATGGTATTAATGTTATTATGTTATTAATGATATTAATGGCATTAATGTTATTATGCTGTTATGCTATTATGCTATTAATGGTATTATGTTATTAATGGTATTATGTTATTAATGTCCTTATGTTATGTTATTAATGGTATCAATGTTATTATGTTATCAATGTTATTAATGTTATTATTTTATTATGTTATTAATTTGATTAATTTATTAATGTGATTCATGTTATTAATTTTATTATGGTATCCATGTTATTCATGTTATTATGTTATTAATGGTATTATGTTATTAGGTTATGTATGTTAGTAATGTTATTATATTGTTATTAGGTTATTCATGTTGTTAATGTTATACTGTTATTATGTTTTAATCGTATTATGTTATTAACGCTATTATGTTATTAATGCTGTTATGTTATAGATTAAATTATGTTATTAATGTAATTAACGGTATGAATGGTATTATGTTATTAATATGAGTACTGGTATTATGTTATTAATGCTATTATGTTATTAATGCTGTTATGTTATACATTTTATTATGTTATTAATGTAATTCACGATATTAATGGTATTATGTTATTAATGTGAGTACTGTTATTATGTTATTAATGGTATTATGTTATTAATGTGAGTACTGTTATTATGTTATTAATGGTATTATGTTATTAATGTGATTAATGTTATTATGTTGTAAATGTTATTATGTTATGTTATTCATGTTATTATGTTATTATGTTATTACTCGTATTAATGTGTCACGTTCGTCGTATAGAGGAAACCAAGGCGCAGCGTGATTATAATACATCTTCCTTTCTTTTTTTTCTTTTTTTAAAAATCTTTTTTTACCCCCTTTTCTCCCCAATTTTTCGTGGTATCCAATCGCTAGTAATTACTATCTTGTCTCATCGCTACAACTCCTGTACGGGCTCGGGAGACACGAAGGTCAAAGCCACGCGTCCTCCGAAGCACAACCCAACCAAGCCGCACTGCTTCTTAACACAGCGCGCCTCCAACCCGGAAGCCAGCTGCACCAATGTGTCGGAGGAAACACCGTGCACCTGGCCCCCTTGGTTAGCGCGCACTGCGCCCGGCCCGCCACAGGAGTCGCTGGAGCGCGATGAGACAAGGATATCCCTGCCGGCCAAACCCTCCCTAACCTGGACGACGCTAGCCCAATTGTGCGTCGCCCCACGGACCTCCCGGTCGCGGCCGGCTGCGACAGAGCCTGGGCGCGAACCCAGAGACTCTGGTGGCGCAGCTAGCACTGCGATGCGGTGCCCTAGACCACTGCGCCACCCGGGAGGCCCTATACATCTTCCTTTTAATAAAGAAAGAGCATGAAGAACATTTAAACAAACTAACAAAATAACAAAACGAACGGGAAGCTAATAATAACGAGTGCAGACATGCAACATCACATAGACAATAACCCACAAACCAAAATGGAAAATGGCAACCTAAATAGGATCCCCAATCAGAGACAACGATAAACAGCTGCCTCTGATTGGGAACCAATTCAGGCCACCATAGACCTACATATGCCTAGACTTACAAACACCCCTAGACATACAAAAACCCTAGACAATGCAAAACAATCATACCCACCCTCGTCAGGGCGTGACATAATAGTATTATGTTTTAAATGTTATTATGTTATACTTTTTTTCATGTATTATGTTATTCATGTTATTCATGTTATTATGTTATTAATCGTATAAATTTTATTGTGTTATTCATGTTATTATGTTATACTGTTTTTAATGGTTCATGTTATTAATATTATACATTTTATTAATGTTATTATTGTTATTATGTTATGTAAAAACAGACAAGGAAGAAATATACTGCTTTTGAACTTATTTGACCTTTATTTATCCAGGTTAGTCTCTCTAAAATAATATCTCTTTAGAAAGAGAGACAGGCTATCAGGACCAGTAATGTGGGAAAAACTATCGATGATGTAGATGATGGCGGACGTTAATCTATGACTGAAGGGTATGGGATAAGGTCGTGACTCGTGTTGTAATGATTTGGGACGAAGGAAAGTGACACCATATAACACTTAGAGCCATGCTGGACTCTTTCAGCCCTCTGAGTTTGTTACAGAGCGGACCACATCTCTTATAAAAACCCTTTACAAAAGGAGCCCTTGTAAAATAATATCATAAATGTAGCAAAGCAGCTTTAGAAATGAACCCGCTTAATAGCTAACTTCTGGGATAGAAAACAAGGTCGAGTTCCCAAATCCATTGACCAACCATCAAAGGATGAGAGTTTTATTGCGCCCCATAGTGCAGTAAACTAGAAGTAATGTAATGCTATGTATCCAGAAACTGACTCACTGTCGATGGGGGAGGGGTGGGGGGTACTTCCTATTTCCCTCAGCTGAACATTTCGTGTGACGAGAGTGTGTCTTTACCACTGTGGGGTATTGTGGTGCTTTTACTGCCATCCATACATTGATTTTGGCGGTTTAATAAGCATGAGAACCAGTAAATAACCTAGATCAGGGTTCCCCAAATGGTGGGACAGGAGTTGGGACCCATTGGTGGTTGATTATGGCTGGTTCTTTTTGGGTTGTGGTTTAAGATTGAGGCCTAGCTAGAGAAAGAATGGGTTTGTTCTCTTGGTGGCTCATAAGAAAGTCCAAAATCATTTTGTGGGTAACAGCAACAATACGTTCGGGAACCACTATCTTGATCCACTTCTCAATTAAAAGAAAGGTGAATAAAAAATGACAACGCATACACTACATGACCAAAATTATGTGGACACCTTCTCGTATAACATCTCATTCCAAAATCATGGGCATTAATATGGAGTTGGTCCCTCCTTTGCTGCTAAAACAGCCTCCACTCTTCTGGGAAGGCTTTCCACTAGATGTTGGAACATTGCTGCTGGGACTTGCTTCCATTCATCCACAAGAGCATTAGTGAGGTTTGGCACTGATGTTGGGCGATTAGGCCTGGCTCACAGTCGGCGTTCCAATTCATCCCAAAGGTGTTCAATTGGGTTGAGGTCAGGGCTCTGTGCAGGCCAGTCAAGTTCTTCCACACCGATCTCGACAAATTATTTCTGTATGGACTTCGCTTTGTGCATGGGGGGATTGTCATGCTGAAACAGGAGAGGGCCTTCCCCAAACTGTTGCCACAAAGTTGGAAGCACAGAATCATCTAGAATGGCATTGTATGCTGTAGCATTAAGATTTCCCTTCACTGGAACTAATGAAAAACAGCACCAGACCATTATTCCTCCTCCACCAAACTTTACAGTTGGCACTATGCATTCAGGCAGGTAGCATTCTCCTGGCATCCGCCAAACCTGAATTAATTTGTCGTACTGCCAGATGGTGAAGCGGGATTCATCACTCCAGAGAATGTGTTACCATTGCTCCAGAGTCCAATTGCGGCAAGCTTTACACCCTTCCAGCCAATGCGTGGCGTTGCGCATGGTGATCTTAGGCTTGTGTGCGGCTGCTTCGCTATGGAAACCTATTTCATGAAGATCCTGACCAACAGTTATTTTGCTGACGTTGCTTCCAGAGGCAGTTTGGAACTGGTAGTGAGTGTTGCGGCACTCGGTGGTCCCGTTCTGTGAGCTTGTGTGGCTTACCATTTCGGGGCTGAGTTGTTGTTGCTCCTAGATGTTTCCACTTCACAATAGCAGCACTTACAGTTGACCGACGCAGCTCTAGCAGGGCAGAATTTTAGCAAACTGACTTGTTGAAAAGGTGGCATCCTATGACGGGGTCACGTTGAAAGTCATGGGCTCTTCAGTACGGGCCTTTCTACTGCCAATGTTTGTCTATGGAGATTGTATGGCTGTGTGCTCGATTGTATACACCTGTCAGCAATGGGTGTGGCTGACATAGCCAAATCCACTATTTTGAAAATAATAATGAGCAAATGTTGCACAATCCAGGTGTGGAAAGCTCTTAGAGACTTACCCAGAAAGACTAACAGCTGTAATCGCTGCCAAAGGTGCTTCTACAAACTATTGACTTAGAGGTGTTTTCACTTTGTCAATATGGGGTATTGTGTGTAGATAGGTGAGAAAACAAATCTATTAAATACATAATGAATTCAGGCTGTAACACAACAAAGTCAAGGGGTATAAATACTTTCTGAAGGCACTGTATTCGTTGGGTGTGAAAAATCTACCCCTGGAAGCCTAGGTGAGGATGAAACAGGAGGCTTTTTTCTGCCTGTGCATGTGACTGACTGTCCTCGTGTACATCTCGTTAGCACTGAGGTACACGCCTGCGTCAGACATACTCATCTAATTGTGTGTTTTTTCCTGATCAGAGGTTCATGCAGTTCGTGGCTGTACATGTCTGTGCCAATCCTCCATCTACACTCTCTGTCTCTCCCCCCTCCTCCCTGTCTCTCTGTCTTTTTTCTCTCCTCTTTCTTTCTCCTCATCCCCCTCCCCCCTCTCTCAGACCTACGCAGGTATCAAGCCCAGGGGCAATAGTGAATAGCAGAAGTGAGATTGAAACATTGTTCCTAGAGACGACTCCAAATGCATTGGGGGAACCACGGGCAGAAGGTATTTCCACATAAACATCCCTCACAATCCCATAGCAGAAGGCAGTTCCACATAAACATCCCTCCCAATCCCATAGCAGAAGGCAGTTCCACATAAACATCCCTCCCAATCCCATAGCAGAATGCAGATCCACATAAACATCCCTCCCAATCCCATAGCAGAAGGCAGTTCCACATAAACATCCCTCCCAATCCCATAGCAGAATGCAGATCCACATAAACATCCCTCCCAATCCCATAGCAGAATGCAGATCCACATAAACATCCCTCCCAATCCCATAGCGGAATGCAGATCCACATAAACATCCCTCACAATCCCATAGCAGAAGGCAGTTCCACATAAACATCCCTCCCAATCCCATAGCAGAATGCAGATCCACATAAACATCCCTCCCAATCCCATAGCAGAATGCAGATCCACATAAACATCCCTCCCAATCCCATAGCGGAATGCAGATCCACATAAACATCCCTCCCAATCCCATAGCAGAAGGCAGTTCCACATAAACATCCCTCCCAATCCCATAGCAGAATGCAGATCCACATAAACATCCCTCCCAATCCCATAGCAGAATGCAGATCCACATAAACATCCCTCACAATCCCATAGCAGAATGCAGATCCACATAAACATCCCTCACAATCCCACAGCAGAAAATACAATTTCTTTTTTTTTTTAAACAGAAAGGGGAAAAAACAATCCTTGTGATTCTGACAGGTCTTTATACTCAGTCAGACTCAGGAACATGAAAACATCCTTGATGAGATGAGGCTCCATTTCTGTTAGATGCCCAACAATGACATGTACAAAACAAGGTCTGGTATTGTTGGAAACCCCCACTGTGTTGAGTGAAGTGGAGAAAGGAATCAGCCTGACTTGTTGTTCATCTTGGAAATGCATGCATCCCAAATGACACTGTATTCCCTATAGAGCTCTGGTAGAAAGTAGTGCACTACGCAGGCAGTAGGGTGCAATTTGGGACGCAGATTCTATTGTGTGGAGTGAAGTGGAGAGAGAATCAGTGTGATTTTATGTCTGTCCCAATGGCATTTAGACTGCAGGAGATTTATGGAAATGCGAGATGTATCTCCTGGTATATGTATCTATGGCAGAGAGCCATACTGGGAATGTGGGCTTGGTAGGTGACCTTTAATGGATGGTAGGTGACCTTTATGGATGGTAGATTACCTTTAATTGATGTTAGGTGACCTTTATGGATGGTAGGTGACCTTTATGGATGGTAGATTACCTTTATGGATAGTAGATTACCTTTATGGATGGTAGGTGACCTTTATGGATGGTAGATGACCTTTATGTATGGTAGGTGACCTTTATGGATGGTAGGTGACCTTTATGGATAGTAGATTACCTTTATGGATGGTAGATGACCTTTATGGATAGTATATTACCTTTATGTATGGTAGGTGACCTTTATGTATGGTAGGTGACCTTTATGGATAGTATATTACCTTTATGGATGGTAGGTGACCTTTATGGATGGTAGATGACCTTTATGGATGGTAGATGACCTGGATGGTAGGGGTTGACCAGCAGTTCAATGTATGACTACAGGTCAACTATACATACATGACATCAATCCAGCTGAGTACGCACGCACGCACGCACGCACGCACGCACGCACGCACGCACGCACGCACGCACCCACGCACGCACGCACACACACACACACACACACACACACACACACACACACACACACACACACACACACACACACACACACACACACACACACACACACACACACACACACACACACACACACACACACACACACACACACACACACACACACGCTGCATTCTCTTTCAAACCACTGTGATGGATATGAGACACTCAATGAACCCTTTACACCACTGTTTCCATGCAGTTTGGAACATAGCTGTCATACAAGTATTGTGATGTAACAGGACTGTCCTTTTTCCCAGCGTTGTTGAGGACGTTATAGCTGGCCTACTCTTTCTGGTGGAATAACATGTGATGTACGGTTTCCTTGACAGCAGGGAGCAGATGCTGTTTGAGTTATGGCCAAAGTACCACGTCCTTTATCTACAGGCATCCGCAGCACTTGTCTTAACGCCTTTCAGCTGCTGTACCTCGGCGTAGGAGTGCTGATTTAGGATCAGTTTTGTTTATTTCGATCACAATGAATAAGACGACATTCTGGACTAGCACTACACTGAGACGCTTGATACATGCAGACCGGGTTCTGTGGAAAAGGTTCTACATGGAACCCAAAAGGGTTCTACCTAGTATCATAAAGGGCTCTACAAAGGGGACAGCTGAAGAACCCTTTTAGGTTCTAGATAGCACTTTTCTTTAAGTGTAGATAATATAACGAGTAAAACATTGATTACGCTATCCCTGGCAACAAGATCTCACAGTCTCTCTTCAGCGTTTGACGTTTGTCCAGGAGGGAATTAACATCAAATTTTGACGGTTAAGTTTAGGCATTAAGTCCGACTGGTCAAGGTAAGAGTTTAGGTTTTGAAAAGGTGTGAAACAGAAAAAATAAAAACTAGTGCCTAGTACTGGAATTGAACCCACGGACCCTCGGAGTGCGTTTCAAGCCCTTCTAGATGGTAATAGATGCTCAGCGTGCCCCTAGTGGATGGTACTGATGACATTTCCTAGCGTCCTGGGGACCTGGACAAACATTGAATACTGAAGTCGATCTGGTGTGACCTGAAAAACCTTTCACCAAGTAATTTCACCATCAGAACAGAAGTTACATGGAATCGACAGCTCTGCCTCTAAGCTGCCAAATTACCAGATGATTCACATTCAAAACAACCAGAGATATTTTTTTTCCAATCCGCTGCCGGGTTCTGGAATGCAAATTACATCGTCTGTGGAACGGTGGAATCCTATTGAAAAGAAGCTTGGCACAGAATGACCTTCTAATTGTCTAACAGGCCGATGGATCCAAGTCAAGAAAACATTCTTATATTTTGACTTCGTATAACACCATGCAGTGTGGCTTGTGACAACATATTCCTGTTCCGCAGTGCAGACTGAGTCCAACTGAAGGTCTGGCCAGGGCACAGTCACGTCTTGGGTGAACACACTGATGGCTTTTTTATTAGGTATTAGAGAGGAAGGAGAAAGGAGGAGGGAGGAGGCGGGATGGGTGAGTTACGTAAATACCTGTACAGGTGGTCAACGACAGGTCTGAACCTCTCATCAGATATACTTCAGCACAGTAAAGTGATGCTGAAGCAATAATGGCGTGACAGGACGACCGACTGTGTTAGCCTGCTGTGCTACAGTCAAGGCATTAGCTCAGGGAACTAATGTAAATCTTCAGGTCTCAGACTGTTTGCTTTTCTCACGTCCAGGACAGGGGTGTACCCAGATGCCTGCTGTAGCTATGGATACTGTACTGTAATACTGCTGCAGCTGGATACTGTGCTGTAATACTGCTGCAGCTGGATACTGTACTGTAATACTGCTGCAGATGGATACTGTACTTTAATACAGCTGCAGATGGATACTGTACTGTAATACTGCTGCAGATGGATACTGGACTGTAATACTGCTGCAGATGGATACCGTACTGTAATACTGCTGGATACTGTACTTTAATACAGCTGCAGATGGATACTGTACTGTAATACTGCTGCAGATGGATACTGTACTTTAATACAGTTGCAGATGGATACCGCACTATAATACTGCTGCAGATGGATACCGCACTATAATACTGCTGCAGCTGGATACTGTACTGTAATACTGCTGGATACTGTACTGTAATACTGCTGCAGATGGATACTGGACTGTAATACTGCTGCAGATGGATACTGTACTGTAATACTGCTGGATACTGTGCTCTAATACTGCTGCAGCTGGATACCGCACTATAATACTGCTGCAGCTGGATACAGTACTGTAATACTGATGGATACTGTACTTTAATACTGCTGCAGATGGATACTGTACTGTAATACTGCTGCAGCTGGAAACTGTACTGTAATGCTAGCATTGACTGGTTATTTTGTGAACACCATCAACTTACACATGAGTATACTGTACAGTACATGCATATTTGGACTCTCTTTCAGGCAGTGAGGGGGTTTACTGTATTTCTCCTCTCTTTCAGGAAGTGAGGGGGTTTACTGTATTTCTCCCCTCTCCTCTCTATAGCTGGTAGTCTATTGTAATAGTGATTAGTTCAGGTTAATATGAACTGTGGGGGGTTATAATCCCTGTCCTGGATGTCCTGGATGTCCTGGATGTCCTGGATATCCTGGATGTCCTGGGTGTCCTGGATGTTTTGTATGTTTTGGATGTCCTGGATGTCCTGGATGTTTTGGATGTCCTGGATGTCCTGGATGTCCTGGGTGTCCTGGGTGTCCTGGGTGTCCTGGATGTTTTGGATGTCCTGGATGTTTTGGATGTCCTGGATGTCCTGGATGTTTTGGATGTCCTGGATGTCCTGGATGTTTTGGGTGTCCTGGATGTTTTGGATGTCCTGGATGTTCTGGATGTCCTGGATGTCCTGGATGTCCTGGATGTTTGAATGTCCTGGATGTCCTGGATGTCCTGGGTGCCCTGGATGTCCTGGATGTTTTGGATGTCCTGGATGTCCTGGATGTCCTGGATGTCCTGGATGTCCTGGATGTTTTGGATGTTTTGGATGTTTTGGATGTCCTGGATGTCCTGGATGTCCTGGATGTCCTGGATGTCCTGGATGTTTTGGATGTCCTGGATGTCCTGGATGTTTTGGATGTCCTGGATGTTCTGGATGTCCTGGATGTCCTGGATGTCCTGGATGTTTTGTATGTCATGGATGTCCTGGATGTCCTGGATGTCCTGGATGTCCTGGATGTCCTGGATGTTCTGGATGTCCTGGATGTCCTGGATGTCCTGGATGTTCTGGATGTCCTGGATGTCCTGGTTGTCCTGGGTGCCCTGGATGTCCTGGATGTCCTGGATGTTCTGGATGTCCTGGATGTTTTGGATGTCCTGGATGTCCTGGATGTCCTGGATGTCCTGGATGTCCTCAGTCACCCAGCTGGGGACCCCAATGAAAATAACACACATACATTCCACTGCTTGAGCATGCAGTAATGCTTAACAAGACAGTACAGTAATGCTTCACAATGCACGTTCTAATGCAACCTAGACTACCAGTATATTAACTAGACTACCAGTATAGTAACTAACTAGACTACCAGTATATTAACTAGACTACCAGTATAGTAACTAACTAGACTACCAGTATATTAACTAGACTACCAGTATAGTAACTAACTAGACTACCAGTATATTAACTAGACTACCAGTATATTAACTAGACTACCAGTATATTAACTAGACTACCAGTATAGTAACTAACTAGACTACCAGTATATTAACTAGACTACCAGTATAGTAACTAACTAGACTACCAGTATATTAACTAGACTACCAGTATAGTAACTAACTAAACTACCAGTATATTAACTAGACTACCAGTATAGTAACTATCTAGACTACCAGTATATTAACTAGACTACCAGTATAGTAACTAACTAGACTACCAGTATATTAACTAGACTACCAGTATAGTAACTATCTAGACTACCAGTATAGTAACTAGACTACCAGTATAGTAACTAGACTACCAGTATAGTAACTAGACTACCAGTATAGTAACTAGACTACCAGTATAGTAACTAACTAGACTACCAGTATATTAACTAGACTACCAGTATAGTAACTATCTAGACTACCAGTATATTAACTAGACTACCAGTATATTAACTAGACTACCAGTATAGTAACTAACTAGACTACCAGTACAGTAACTAACTAGACTACCAGTATAGTAACTAACTAGACTACCAGTATATTAACTAGACTACCAGTATATTAACTAGACTACCAGTATATTGACTATCTAGACTACCAGTATATTAACTAGACTACCAGTATATTAACTAACTAGACTACCAGTATATTAGCTAGACTACCAGTATAGTAACTAACTAGACTACCAGTATATTAACTAACTAGACTACCAGTATACTAACTAGACTACCAGTATATTAACTAGACTACCAGTATAGTAACTAACTAGACTACCAGTATAGTAACTAGACTACCAGTATATTAACTATCTAGACTACCAGTATATTAACTAGACTACCAGTATAGTAACTAACTAGACTACCAGTATATTAACTAGACTACCAGTATATTAACTATCTAGACTACCAGTATATTAACTAGACTACCAGTATAGTAACTAACTAGACTACCAGTCTATTAACTAGACTACCAGTCTATTAACTAGACTACCAGTATAGTAACTAACTAGACTACCAGTATATTAACTAGACTACCAGTATAGTAACTAACTAGACTACCAGTATATTAACTAGACTACCAGTATAGTAACTAACTAGACTACCAGTATATTAACTAGACTACCAGTATAGTAACTAGACTACCAGTATAGTAACAAACTAGACTACCAGTATATTAACTAGACTACCAGTATAGTAACTATCTAGACTACCAGTATATTAACTAGACTACCAGTATAGTAACTATCTAGACTACCAGTATATTAACTAGACTACCAGTATAGTAACTAACTAGACTACCAGTATATTAACTAGACTTCCAGTATATTAACTAGACTACCAGTATAGTAACTAACTAGACTACCAGTATAGTAACTAACTAGACTACCAGTATATTAACTAGACTACCAGTATAGTAACTAACTAGACTGCCAGTATATTAACTAGACTACCAGTATATTAACTAGACTACCAGTACAGTAACTATACCACCATTATATAAACTAGACTACCAGTATAGTAACTAGACTACCAGTACAGTAACTCGACTACCAGTATAGTAACTAGACTACCAGTATATTAACTAGACTACCAGTATATTAACTAGACTACCAGTACAGTAACTAGACTACCAGTATATTAACTAGACTACCAGTATAGTAACTAGACTACCAGTATAGTAACTAGACTACCAGTATAGTAACTAGACTACCAGTACAGTAACTAGACTACCAGTATAGTAACTAGGCTACCAGTACAGTAACTAGACTACCAGTATAGTAACTAGACTACCAGTACAGTAACTAGACTACCAGTATAGTAACTAGACTACCAGTACAGTAACTCGACTACCAGTATAGTAACTAGACTACCAGTATATTAACTAGACTACCAGTATATTAACTAGACTACCAGTACAGTAACTAGACTACCAGTATATTAACTAGACTACCAGTATAGTAACTAGACTACCACTATAGTAACTAGACTACCAGTATAGTAACTAGACTACCAGTACAGTAACTAGACTACCAGTATAGTAACTACCCTTTGGAGACCCAAAGTTATTTGTTGGAAAATGTACACTATGTGCAGCTCATGAGAAAGCCAGCAGGAAAATAATCAATTAAGTTAAGATTTGGACACAAATGAATGTCTTATGTACAACTACATGTCCTCGTTGACTCCTGAAGACTCTCCATAGAGATTACAAATAATAGTGTTCTCTTTCATTCAGAACTCCATATCTTTCATTCAGAACTCCATATCTTTCATTCAGAACTCCATGTCTTTCATTCAGAACTCCATATCTTTCATTCAGAACTCCATATCTTTCATTCAGAACTCCATGTCTTTCATTCAGAACTCCATATCTTTCATTCAGAACTCCATGTCTTTCATTCAGAACTCCATATCTTTCCCTGGTATGCCCTGGCAGACCTCCACCAGTTTGCCTGCCTGCCTGCCTGCCTGTCTGTCTGTCTGTCTGTCTGTCTGTCTGTCTGTCTGTCTGTCTGTCTGTCTGTCTGTCTGTCTGTCTGTCTGTCTGTCTGTCTGTCTGTCTGTCTGTCTGTCTGTCTGTCTGTCTGTCTGTCTGTCTGTCTGTCTGTCTGTCTGTCTGTCTGTCTGTCTGCCTGTCGTTCTGCCTGTCAGTCTGTTTGTTGTTCTGTCTGTCTGTCATTCTGCCTGCCTGCCTGCCTGTCTGTCATTTTGTCTGTCTGTCTGTGGTTCTGTCTGAGGTTCTGTCTGCCTGTGTCTCTGCCTGCCTGTCTGTCATTCTGTCTGTCTATCTGTCTGCCTGTCTATGTGTCTGCCTGCCTGTCATTCTGTCTGTCGGTCTGCCTGCCTGCCTGCCTGTCTGTCAGTCTGTGTCTGTATCTATCCCAATGCCCCAACAAAATATGAGTCAATCTCGTTGGACCAACAGTATGCCTGAAAGTAGTCAGAACAGTCTGTTGTTGTGAATGGCAATGAATCATTTACCCAAGTCATGAGCAGACCCATCCTTTTATTATATAAGTGCAAGACATCATTCATCAGTAATGAACATGACCTTTAAAGTCCAAATCTCGGTAGCGTTGTAAAAATGGCAACTCATCTGTCTGTCAGTCATCAAGGTCTCTGATGACAAACCTCTCCACCTCTCCACCTCTAGTCCCAAAACACTGATCCACAATGTGGTTTGCCTGACTGTTAGGACAGAAGAAATCTGGGTTCAAACTGTATTTGTTTTCCTTCAAGTATTTTAGCTGTGCTTGATTTATCTTCACTAGGGCAATGGAACCAATGGAATAGTCCCAAAAGTGTCACAAAACTAGTCCCAAAACTCTTCCCATTTGGCACTCCGGGTCAGAATCAATTAAACACTCAAGCCTTTTGAAAAGAACATTCATATTATTAGCGTAAAATAAAATGGCTGGGCTGTAGGTATGTATGATCCATTACCCTCCAGAGAGGAGTGGGTTCTCTCTCTGCCAGCACAGGGTCAGTTCAGGGCCGGGCTGTAGGTATGTATGATCCATTACCCTCCAGAGAGGAGTGGGTTCTCTCTCTGCCAGCAAAGGGTCAGTTCAGGGCCGGGCTGTAGGTATGTATGATCCATTACCCTCCAGAGAGGAGTGGGTTCTCTCTCTGCCAGCACAGGGTCAGTTCAGGGCCGGGCTGTAAGTATGTATGATCCATTACCCTCCACAGAGGAGTGGGTTCTCTCTCTGCCAGCACAGGGTCAGTTCAGGGCCGGGCTGTAGGTATGTATGATCCATTACCCTCCAGAGAGGAGTGGGTTCTCTCTCTGCCAGCACAGGGTCAGTTCAGGGCCGGGCTGTAGGTATGTATGATCCATTACCCTCCAGAGAGGAGTGGGTTCTCTCTCTGCCAGCACAGGGTCAGTTCAGGGCCGGGCTGTAGGTATATATGATCCATTACCCTCCAGAGAGGAGTGGGTTCTCTCTCTGCCAGCACAGGGTCAGTTCAGGGCCGGGCTGTAGGTATGTATGATCCATTACCCTCCAGAGAGGAGTGGGTTCTCTCTCTGCCAGCACAGGGTCAGTTCAGGGCCTGCTGATAGGTATGTATGATCCATTACCCTCCAGAGAGGAGTGGGTTCTCTCTCTGCCAGCACAGGGTCAGTTCAGGGCCGGGCTGTAGGTATATATGATCCATTACCCTCCAGAGAGGAGTGGGTTCTCTCTCTGCCAGCACAGGGTCAGTGAGTGAGTGAGTGAGTGAGTGAGTGAGTGAGTGAGTGAGTGAGTGAGTGAGTGAGTGAGTGAGTGAGTGAGTGAGTGAGTGAGTGAGTGAGTGAGTGAGTGAGTGAGTGAGTGAGTGAGTGAGTGAGTGAGTGAGTGAGTGAGTGAGTGAGTGAGTGAGTGAGTGGGAGATAAGGAGGGAGAGAGAGAGTTGAATTACTACGTAGCGCCTACACATTAGTGCCTACACAATTCTTATTGAATTACTACGTAGCGCCTACACATTAGTGCCTACACAATTCTTATTGAATTACTACGTAGCGCCTACACATTAGTGCCTACACAATTCTTACTGAATTACTACTGCCATTGTGTGTGTAGTGTTGTGTCTGTTCTGATCACTACTGACTAGCTACTGATTCTTTTTCATTTCCGACATAAACCCTTTTGAATTACTACTGAAAACCTTTACTACTGTTTGCCGATTCAAAACCACTATTGACATCTTCTTGTTTCACTACTGAGTCACCAGTAGACTAGTGTATGTGTTATTTCCTCACGTTTCTAACTGTAGTTTTGTGGACTCGTCCCTAATTCATGTGTTCGCTGTCGTCTCTGGGTCCATGTGGCCCATGACCCTGGAACACAAGGAAAGCACAAAGGACAATTCCCAAGGACTAGTCAGCCCTTCCCCCTCTGAGTGGCCAAAATGTACACTACATATACAAAAGTATGTGGACACCTCTTCAAATTAGTGGATTCAGCTATTTCAGCCACACCCCGTTGCTGACAGGTATAAAAAAAAATCGAGCACACAGCCATGCAATCTCCACAGAGAACCACTGGCAGCAGAATGGCCTCACTGAAGAGCTCAGTGACTTTCAACGTGGCACCGTCATTGGATGCCACCTTTCCAACAAGTCAGTTCGTCAAATTTCTGCCCTGCTAGAGCTGCCTCGGTTAACTGTAAGTGCTGTTATTGTGAAGTGGAAACGTCTAGGAGCAACAACGGCTCAGCCGCAAAGTGATAGGCCACATAAGCTCATAGAACGGGACCTGTACTGAATGAAACCACTGAGTGCTTAAGCACGTAGCGAGTAAAAATCGTCTCTCCTTGGTTGCAACACTCACTGCCGAGTTCCAAACTGCCTCTGGAAGCAACGTCAGCACAAGAACTGTTCGTCGGGAGCTTCATGAAATGGGCCAAGCAGCCGCACACAAACCTAAGACCACAATGCGCAATGCCAAGGGTCGGCAAGAGTGGTGTAAATCATGCCGCCATTGGACTCTGGAGCAGTGGAAATGCGTTCTCTGGAGTGATGAATCACGCTTCACCGTCTGGCAGTACGACGAATGAATCCGGGTTTGGCAGATGCCAGGAGAACGCTAACTGCCCGAATGCATAATGCCAACTGTAAAGTTTGGTGGAGGAGGAATAATGGTCTGGGGCTGTTTTTCATGGTTACGACTAGGCCCCTTAACGCTACAGCATACAATGACATTCTAAACGATTCTGTGCTTCCTACTTTATCAAATCAAATCAAATCAAATTTTATTAGTCACATACACATGGTTAGCAGATGTTAATGCGAGTGTAGCGAAATGCTTGTGCTTCTAGTTCCGACAATGCAGTAATAACCAACAAGTAATCTAACCTAACAATTCCACAACTACTACCTTATACACACACACAAGTGTAAAGGGATAAAGAATATGTACATAAAGATATATGAATGAGTGGTGGTACAGAACGGCATGGCAAGATGCAGTAGATGGTATAGAGTACGGTATATACATATGAGATGAGTACTGTAGGGTATGTAAACATAAAGTGGCATAGTTTAAAGTGGCTAGTGGTACATGTATTACATAAAGATGGCAAGATGCAGTAGATGATATAGAGTACAGTATATACATATGAGATGGGTAATGTAGGGTATGTAAACATTATATTAAGTGGCATTGTTTAAAGTGGCTAGTGGTACATTTTTACATAATTTCCATCAATTCCCATTTTTAAAGTGGCTGGAGTTGAGTCAGTATGTTGGCAGCGGCCGCTAAATGTTAGTGGTGGCTGTTTAACAGTCTGATGGCCTTGAGATAGAAGCTGTTTTTCAGTCTCTCGGTCCCTGCTTTGATGCACCTGTACTGACCTCGCCTTCTGGATGATAGCGGGGTGAACAGGCAGTGGCTTGGGTGGTTGTTGTCCTTGATGATCTTTATGGCCTTCATGTGACATCGGGTGGTGTAGGTGTCCTGGAGGGCAGGTAGTTTGCCCCCGGTGGTGCGTTCTGCAGACCTCACTACCCTCTGGAGAGCCTTACGGTTGTGGGCGGAGCAGTTGCCGTACCAGGCGGTGATACAGCCCGACAGGATGCTCTCGATTGTGCATCTGTAGAAGTTTGTGAGTGCTTTTGGTGACAAGCCGAATTTCTTCAGCCTCCTGAGGTTGAAGAGGCGCTGCTGCGCCTTCTTCACAACGCTGTCTGTGTGGGTGGACCAATTCAGTTTGTCCGTGATGTGTACACCGAGGAACTTAAAACTTTCCACCTTCTCCACTACTGACCCGTCGATGTGGATAGGGGGGTGCTCCCTCTGCTGTTTCCTGAAGTCCACAATCATCTCCTTTGTTTTGTTGACGTTGAGTGTGAGGTTATTTTCCTGACACCACACTCCGAGGGCCCTCACCTCCTCCCTGTAGGCCGTCTCGTCGTTGTTGGTAATCAAGCCTACCACTGTAGTGTCATCCGCAAACTTGATGATTGAGTTGGAGGCGTGCATGGCCACGCAGTCGTGGGTGAACAGGGAGTACAGGAGAGGGCTCAGAACGCACCCTTGTGGGGCCCCAGTGTTGAGGATCAGCGGGGTGGAGATGTTGTTACCTACCCTCACCACCTGGGGGCGGCCCGTCAGGAAGTCCAGGACCCAGTTGCACAGGGCGGGGTCGAGACCCAGGGTCTCGAGCTTGATGACGAGTTTGGAGGGTACTATGGTGTTAAATGCTGAGCTGTAATCGATGAACAGCATTCTCACATGGGTATTCCTCTTGTCCAGATGGGTTAGGGCAGTGTGCAGTGTGGTTGCGATTGCGTCGTCTGTGGACCTATTGGGTCGGTAAGCAAATTGGAGTGGGTCTAGGGTGTCCGGTAGGGTGGAGGTGATATGGTCCTTGACTAGTCTCTCAAAGCACTTCATGATGACGGAAGTGAGTGCTACGGGGCGGTAGTCGTTTAGCTCAGTTACCTTAGCTTTCTTGGGAACAGGAACAATGGTGGCCCTCTTGAAGCATGTGGGAACAGCAGACTGGGATAAGGATTGATTGAATATGTCCGTAAACACACCAGCCAGCTGGTCTGCGCATGCTCTGAGGACGCGGCTGGGAATGCCGTCTGGGCCTGCAGCCTTGCGAGGGTTAACACGTTTAAATGTTTTACTCACCTCGGCTGCAGTGAAGGAGAGCCCGCAGGTTTTGGTAGGGGGCCGTGTCAGTGGCACTGTATTGTCCTCAAAGCGGGCAAAAAAGTTGTTTAGCCTGTCTGGGAGCAAGACATCCTGGTCCGCTACGGGGCTGGTTTTCTTTTTGTAATCCGTGATTGACTGTAGACCCTGCCACATACCTCTTGTGTCTGAGCTGTTGAATTGCGACTCGATTTTGTCTCTGTACTGGGACTTAGCCTGTTTGATTGCCTTGCGGAGAGAATAGCTACACTGTTTGTATTCGGTCATGCTTCCGGTCACCTTGCCCTGGTTAAAAGCAGTGGTTCGCGCTTTTAGTTTCACGCGAATGCTGCCGTCAATCCACGGTTTCTGGTTTGGGAATGTTTTAATCGTTGCTGTGGGTACGACATCGTCAATGCACTTCCTAATGAACTCGCTCACCGAATCAGCATATTCGTCAATATTGTTGTTGGACGCAATGCGGAACATATTCCAATCCGCGTGATCGAAGCAGTCTTGAAGCGTGGATTCAGATTGGTCGGACCAGCGTTGAACAGACCTGAGCGCGGGAGCTTGTTGTTTTAGTTTCTGTTTGTAGGCTGGAATCAACAAAATGGAGTCGTGGTCAGCTTTTCCGAAAGGGGGGCGGGGGAGGGCCTTATATGCGTCGCGGAAATTAGTATAACAATGATCTAGGGTTTTTCCAGCCCTGGTAGCACAATCGATATGCTGATAGAATTTAGGGAGTTTTGTTTTTAGATTAGCCTTGTTAAAATCCCCAGCTACGATGAATGCAGCCTCAGGGTGTGTGGTTTCCAGTTTACAAAGAGTCAGATAAAGTTCGTTCAGGGCCATCGATGTGTCTGCTTGGGGGGGAATATATACGGCTGTGATTATGATTGAAGAGAATTCCCTTGGTAGATAATGCGGTCGACATTTGATTGTGAGGAGTTCTAGATCAGGTGAACAGAATGACTTGAGTTCCTGTGTGTTGTTATGATGATCACACCACGTCTCGTTAATCATAAGGCATACCCCCCCGCCCCTCTTCTTACCAGAAAGATGTTTGTTTCTGTCGGCGCGATGCATGAAGAAACCAGCTGGCTGCACCGACTCCGTTAGCGTCTCTTGAGTTAGCCATGTTTCCGTGAAGCAGAGCACGTTGCAATCCCTGATGTCTCTCTGGAATGCTACCCGTGCTCGGATTTCATCAACCTTATTGTCAAGAGACTGGACATTGGCGAGTAGTATGCTAGGGAGTGGAGCGCGATGTGCCCGTCTCCGAAGCCTGACCACGAGACCGCCTCGTTTGCCCCTTTTACGGCGTCGCACAGGGTCGCCGGCTGGGATCAGATCCATTGTATTGGGTGGAAGGCAAAACACTGGATCCGTTTCGGGAAAGTCATATTCCTGGTAGGAACGATGATGAGTTGACGTTAATCGTATATTCAGTAGTTCCTCCCGACTGTATGTAATGAAACCTAAGATTACCTGGGGTACCGATGTAAGAAATAACACATAAAAAAACAAAATACTGCATATTTTCCAAGGAACGCGAAGCGAGGCGGCCATCTCTTTTCGGCGCCGGAAGTGTCAACTTTATGGCAACAGTCAACTTTATGGCAACAGTTTGTGGAAGGCCCTTCCCTGTTTCAGAATGACAATGCCCCCGCGCTCAAAGCGAGGTCCATACAGAAATGGTTTGTCAAGATCGGTGTGGAAGAACTTGACTGGCCTGCTCAGAGCCCTGACCTCAACCCCATCGAACACCTTTGGGATGAATTGGAACGCCGACTGTGAGCCAGGCCTAATCGCCCAACATCAGTGCTCGACCTCACTAATGCTCTTGAGGCTGAATGGAAGCAAGTCCGCGCAGCAATGTTCCGACATCTAGTGGAAAGCCTTCCCAGAAGAGTGGAGGCTGTTTTAGCAGGAGACCAACTCCATATTAATGCCCATGATTTCGGAATTAGATGTTCAACAAGCAGGTGTCCACATACTTTTGGTCATGTAGTGTATTTTGCCAACTTTTCTTTCAAAGTTAATAGTTGTAAAATCGCTAGATTTCCCGGGATTTGTACATCAAACACATCAACTTCACAGTACATGTTCCTTGGTTGGCTGAGTGCAAGTGTAACGCTTTCTTGGGACATTCAAGTCATCGATATGTTGCTAACTAGCAACAAGATAGGCTAATGTTTAGACTTTAGAGTTCGTGATCTAGAAAATGATTAGCCCAGTTGGGCTACCCTCAGCCTATATAATCATAGCCAGTATCCTGCATCAGGTGATAATGCCTATTGCTAAATAGCACACCTGCCTAATATTATCGACCAATATGTTTTTGGGTTCATGTTTTAGATGTCAGCATCGTTTTATTTTCATTCATTTTGGAGTAGAACATCCTTTAAATAGTAACCAAAACGGATCTTCTAACCGACGTTCTTCCAACATCAATGGTCAGTATTACCTTGTTTAGGCTAGTATATTATATTTAACCCCCCCCCCCCCCCCCCCTCCTCCCCCACCCACTTTGTCAACAGTAGACACTGAAGCACGGGCATACTCTTACATGGACTTGGATAACATGTCTGGTCAACCAAACTTCACCAGAAGTAAACCAGCGTCACCAGAAAGTGTTCCTACCCCTTGACTTATTCCACATTGATGAAATGTTATAAATGTCTCACCCGTCTACAAACAATACTCCTTTATGACAAAGTGAAAACGTGTTTTTAGAAATTTTTGCTAATTTATTGAAAATGAAATACAGAAATATCTCATTTACATAAGTATTCTCACGCATGAGTCAATACTTTGTAGAATAACCTTTGGCAGTGATTACAGATGTGAGTCTTTCTGGGTTTGTCTCTAAGTGATTTCCACACCTGGATTATGCAACATTTGGCCATTATAATTTTCAAAATTCTTTTAACTGTGAAATTGGTTGTTGATCATTGCTAGACAACCATTTTCAGGTCTTGCCATTTTCAAGCAGATTTAAGTCAAAACTGTAACTCAGCCATTCAGGAACATTCACTGTTTTCTTGGTAAGTACATCCAGTGTAGATTTGTCCTTGTGTTTTAGGTTATTGTCCTGCTGAAAGGTACATTTCATCTCCCAGTGTCTGGTGGAAAGCAGACTAAACCAAGTTTTCTTCTAGGATTTTGCCTGTGCTTAGCTCTATTCTGTTTGTTTTTCCTGAAAAACTCCCCTGTCCTTAACGATTACAAGCATACTCATAAAATGATGCAGCCGCCACTATGCTTGAAAATATGGGGAGTGGTACTCAGTAATGTGTTGTATTGGAATTTGCCCCAAACATAACACTTTCTATTCAGCACATAACGTTTTTTTAATGCAAACAGGATGCATATTTTGGAATATTTTTATTCTGTACAGGGTTCCTTCTTTTCACTCTGTCAATTAGGTATTTTTATTCTGTACAGGGTTCCTTCTTTTCACTCTGTCAATTAGGTTAGTTGTGTGGAGTTAATACAATGTTGTTGATCCATCCTCAGTTGTATCCTATCACAGCCATTCAACTCTGTAACTGTTTTAAAGTCACCATTGGCCTCATAGTGAAATCCCTGAGTTGTTTCCTTCCTCTCCGGCAGCTGAGTTAGGAAGGACTTCTGTATCTTTGTAGTGACTGGGTGTTTATTTTTTTGATTTAACCTTTATTTAACTAGGCAGGTCAGTTAAGAACAAATTCTACCATGACGGCCTACACCGGCCAAACCCGGATGACACTGGGCCAATTGTCCGCCGCCCTATGGGTTGATACACCATCCAACGTGTAATTAATAACTTCACCATGCTCAAAGGAATATTCAATGTCTGCTTTTTTTTACCCATCTACCAATAGGTGCCCTTCTTTGAGAGGCATTGGAAAGCCTCCCTAGTCTTTGAAGTTGAATCTATGACTGGAATTCACTGCTCGACTCAAGGGCCATACATATAATTGTATGTGTGGGCTACAGAGATTCAGAAATCATGTTAAAAACTATTGTTGCACACAGAGTGAGTTCATGCAACTTATTATGTAACTTGTTAAGCACATTTCTACTGCTGAACTTATTTAGGCTTGCCATAACAAAGGGGTAGAATACTTATTTACTCAAGACATTTCAGCTTTTAATTTGTAAACAGTTCTAAAAACATAATTCCACTTTGACATAATGGGGTATTGTGTGTAGGCCAGTGACAAAAAAAAACATCTCAATTTAATCCATATTAAAGTCAGGCTGTAACACAACAAAATGTGGAAAAAGTCAAGGGGTCTAAATACTTCCCGAAGGTACTGTAACTGCACATCCCGCTCTGTCTGCATCCCAAATGGCACCCTATTCCCTATTGGCCCCGGTCAAAAAGTAGTGCACTACATAGGAAATAGGGTGCCATCGGGACTCAGCCTAGCTCTTAGCAACAGAGTGGCTATGCCATGTGTCTGTGAGCGTCTTACGGGGACTATAGCAGGTCATAGAAGGTCACTGCAGAGGTCACAACAACTGGAGGGTGAGACATAATGTCTAGAGGGTGAAACAGGGAAAATATAGACAATTGATGACGGTCGGCTGGTGACGTACTCACTGTAGAATCCTCACACTCATTGGCCATCTGGGCCCTGAGGGTAGAGATATAGATTCATTGTGATCTCATGACTAAGAACTTTAGGAGCACAGGGTCTACAGTAGATGTACTTTATCCCAACTTGGATCACTGTCTTGCACGCTAAGGGGAGATGGGTGTGTGTGTGTGTGTGTGTGTGTGTGTGCGTGCCTGTATGTGCGCTTGCGTGCAAGCAGAGATGCAGAGATGACCAGAGCTCTCGGTTTCTGTCTGTATTTGTCTACATAGACAGTGTCATCAAAACCAAGGTAACTGTCTGTCTGTCTGTCTGTCAATAGGAGTCATTCTAACCTCTTCTAGGACCACAGTATGTCTGTCTGTCTGTCAATAGGAGTCATTCTAACCCCTTGTAGGACCACAGTATGTCTGACTGTCTCTCAATAGGAGTCATTCTAACCCCTTGTAGGACCACAGTATGTCTGTCTGTCTGTCAATAGGACCCATCCTTTTATTACATAAGTGTGAAACATCAGTCATCAGTAATGAACATAAAGCCCAACAGAACGTTTCAATCCAATTCTCTGCCTTGACATGTAGAGATGTGAAAATGCCAAGTGATGACAAACCTCTCTCCTCCCCTATAGTATCAAAACACTGATCAAACCTCTCCTCTAGTATCAAAACACTGATCAAACCGCTCCTCTCTCCTCTAGTATCAAAACACTGATCAAACCTCTCTCCTCTAGTATCAAAACACTGATCAAACCTCTCTCCTCTCTCCTCTAGTATCAAAACACTGATCAAACCTCTCTCCTCTAGTATCAAAACACTGATCAAACCTCTCCTCTAGTATCACAACGCTGATCAAACCTCTCTCCTCTTTCCTCTAGTATCAAAACACTGATCAAACCTCTCTCCTCTCTCCTCGAGTATCAAAACACTGATCAAACCTCTCTCCTCTCTCCTCTAGTATCAGAACACTGATCAAACCTCTCACCTCTAGTCCCAAAACACTGATCAAATCTCTCACCTCTAGTCCCAAAAACATTGATCAAACCTCTCACCTCTGGTACCAGAACACTGATCAAACCTCTCACCTCTGTTCTCAAAACACTGATCAAATCTCTCACCTCTGTTCTCAAAACACTGATCAAATCTCTCACCTCTAGTCCCAAAACACTGATCAAACCTCTCACCTCTGGTCCCAGAACACTGATCAAACCTCTCACCTCTGTTCTCAAAACACTGATCAAATCTCTCACCTCTGTTCTCAAAACACTGATCAAATCTCTCACCTCTGTTCTCAAAACACTGATCAAACCTCTCACCTCTCACCTCTGGTCCCAAAACACTGATATACAGTGTTCGTTCACATCAGCAGTGAGACTGACTGTTAGAACGGAACACATTTGGGTTCAAACAGTATTTGGTTTCTTTCAAATTCTTTACCTGTGCTTGATTGAGCTTTCTTGGTGCGATGGAACCAATAGAGCAGTCCCAAAAGTGAAAACACAACCAATCTGGCACTCCGGCCCGGGCTCAATTAAACATTCAAAGGTTTTTTGAAAATAAGACATATGATTTGAACCCAGATCTGTAACCTAAATGGAGCGTAAAGGAGGATGTACGTGCTGATAGGTATATATGAACCATTACCCTCCAGGGTAGAGAGGAGTGGGTTCTCTCTCTGCCAGCACAGGATCAGGTCATGGCCTGCCGTGAGTCCTTACTTCAGAGGGCACGGCAGAGTTAGTCACCTGGGAGGGAGAGTGTGAGTGTGTGAGTGTGTGAGTGTGTGAGTGTGAGTGTGAGTGTGTGTGTGTGTGTGTGTGTGTGTGTGTGTGTGTGTGTGTGTGTGTGTGTGTGTGTGTGTGTGTGTGTGTGTGTGTGTGTGTGTGTGTGTGTGTGTGTGTGTGTGTGTGTGTGTGTGTGTGTGTGTGTGTGTGTGTGTGTGTGTGTGTGTGTGAGAGTGTGTGTGTGACCTGGCTTTCAAGAGAAGACAGGCTATGTGCACACTGCCCACAAAATTATTTGGAAACTGACTTGCACTTCCTAACCTCCTGACAAATGTATGACCATATTAGAGACACATATTTGAAAACAATCCAAATGTTGATAAACTCATATCTACTGGGTGAAATACCACAGTGTGCAATAACAGCAGCAAGATTTGTGACCTGTTGCCACAAGAAAAGGCAACCAGTGGACAAACACCATTGTAAATAAAACCCATATTTATGTTTATTTATTTTCCCTTTTGTTCTTTAACTATTTGCACGTCGTTACAACACTGTAAATATACATAATGTGACATTTGAAATGTCTTTAGTATTATTCACTTTTGTGAGTGTGGCTGTTCCTTTTTCTGTTCAAAATGACTGTTTATTTTGTTTATTTTTGTTTATTATCTAATTCACTTACTTTGGCAATGTTAACATGTTTCCCATGCCAATAAAGCCCCTTGAATTGAATTGAATATAGGGGTTAGAGGTCAGTCTGAACTCCGGGACAACAGGACCTATATTAGATCGACTTTATCCCAACTTGCATCACTGTTTTGCACGCTTAGGGGGATGTGTGTGTGTGTGTGTGTGTGTGTGTGTGTGTGTGTGTGTGTGTGTGTGTGTGTGTGTGTGTGTGTGTGTGTGTGTGTGTGTGTGTGTGTGTGTGTGTGTGTGTGTGTGTGTGTGTGTGTGTGTGTGTGTGTGTGTGTGTGTGTGTGTGTGTGTGTGTGTGTCTGTGTGTCTGTGTGTGTGTGTTGTGAGGGGACCAAGTATTTTGTCTGTTGCTCTAAAGCGGAAAGGTGGAATATGAGTCGGGAGCAAGATTTTTTTTTTTACATAGAACAAAGTTCTCTATTGAAATATCTTCTCTTGTCCAACATGCCCACATTACCAAGAGGATAACACAACTCTTCTTCTTCACAGGAATAGGGGAAACAAAGTGAGTCACTTTTAACTATAACATAAATCACGGCTGTGTCACCGTCTTAACTATACGTTGGTGGAGAGCTCATTTCCGACGGCGGTTGGGAGTCAGTGTTTGTCATTCCCAAGAGGTGGTCCGTTTCTTTCTTCTGTCGTCTGTCAGGTCAGTCAGTCGTTTGGAGAATCAACACGTCTTTTTTCCACCGAGCTTCCCCCACTACTGGTTCTCCCATATCTTACGTAGGAGGAAGGGAATAGGTGAATTAGTGCCGCCAGGCGTGCTTAACTGTCTCTGATCCCCTGCACTCACATGCCGGGCTGGGCTACTATCAGTGGGCACAGCCTAACCCCCCTGGAGGTCCGTCCACAGTGTGTGCGTGTCCTCAATTACACCAACACCTCTTCTACTATCAGTGGGCACAGCCTAACCCCCCTGGAGGTCCGTCCACAGTGTGTGCGTGTCCTCAATTACATCAACACCTCTTCTACTATCATTGGGCACAGCCTAACCCCCCTGGAGGTCCGTCCACAGTGTGTGCGTGTCCTCAATTACACCAACACCTCTTCTACTATCATTGGGCACAGCCTAACCCCCCTGGAGGTCCGTCCACAGTGTGTGCGTGTCCTCAATTACACCAACACCTCTTCTACTATCAGTGGGCACAGCCTAACCCCCCTGGAGGTCCGTCCACAGTGTGTGCGTGTCCTCAATTACACCAACACCTCTTCTACTATCAGTGGGCACAGCCTAACCCCCCTGGAGGTCCGTCCACAGTGTGTGCGTGTCCTCAATTACACCAACACCTCTTCTACTATCATTGGGCACAGCCTAACCCCCCTGGAGGTCCGTCCACAGTGTGTGCGTGTCCTCAATTACACCAACACCTCTTCTACTATCAGTGGGCACAGCCTAACCCCCCTGGAGGTCCGTCCACAGTGTGTGCGTGTCCTCAATTACACCACACCTCTTCTAGCAGGTCCCTCTCAGAAAACACCTGATCTCGACCTTATTTGATGACTCACACTTTTGAATAGAAACCTGATGAAGTTGACTCCATGTGACAAAGCTCGTTCCCAGAACGCCACACACACGTGACATACATAATACTGGATCACATACAGTACCCTAAACTAATCCCCAGTACTCCCTTAGGCAGTAAACAGGCTAACTGTAGAGACACCTATAACCCCTGACCCTAGGACCCCTGACAGTAGGACCCTAGGGCTGAAGGAGTGGAACCCAATCGCCTACCTCACCATAACTCTAGAGCCCTCACTAGACCGCAACATAAGAGTACCTTAAAACAGATTAAAATCCTCATTACCTCATTGTGGAACAATTACCTCAATGTGGAACAATTACCTCGATGTGGAACAATTACATCAATGTGGAACAATTACCTCAATGTGGAACAATTACCTCAATGTGGAACAATTACCTCAATGTGGAACAATTACCTCAATGTGGAACAATTACCTCAATGTGGAACAATTACCTCAGTATGGAACAATTACCTCAATGTGGAACAATTACCTCAGTATGGAACAATTACCTCAATGTGGAACAATTACCTCAATGTGGAACAATTACCTCAATGTGGAACAATTACCTCAATGTGGAACAATTACCTCAATGTGGAACAATTACCTCAATGTGGAACAATTACATCAATGTGGAACAATTACCTCAATGTGGAACAATTACCTCAGTATGGAACAATTACCTCAATGTGGAACAATTACCTCAATGTGGAACAATTACCTCAATGTGGAACAATTACCTCAATGTGGAACAATTACCTCAGTATGGAACAATTACCTCAATGTGGAACAATTACCTCAGTATGGAACAATTACCTCAATGTGGAACAAATACATCAATGTGGAACAAATTCATTAGAGCTCACACTACCACTGTTCTTTACATCATTAGACCTGATTTAGATAATCAGACTAGAGACAGCAAGAGGAAAAGTTGTTTTTGAGTGAATTGTACAAATGATTCAATCACAATGTTTCACCTTGTCCTGACTGTATCAGTGTGATCTATGTTTGCTTCTCTGACAGGTGGCGGGACTCTTAGGAAAAAAAGTGTTCTTCATTTGTCCCCATAGGAGAACCCTTTTAGTTCCAGGTAGAACCCTTTGGTGGTGAAAAAGGTTCTACTTCAAACCTTTTAGTGGTGAAAGGATTCCAAAGAGAACCTTCAACCTTCTATTAACGAAAGGGTTCCACTTGGAACCAAAATAGTTGTTTTCATAGGCTTCTCCTATGGGGACAATTGAATAACCCTTTATCGTCCCAGGTAGCAGCCACTGCCTGACAGACAGCTAACAGCTAACGTCCCATCTCTCGCTCTGTCCCACTCTTTCTCTAGCTTTCTCTCTCTTTCTCTCTCCCCCTTTCTGTCCCCCCCCCCCCCTCCTCATTCCCAGTTAGTCAAAACACTGTCTGTAGGAGAAATTGTTACCTAGCACTCTGTCTCTCTCTGTTTAATAATTTATTTCTGGATATACAAAGGGATATTATTTGATGTTGGCAAAGAGAAGAGATGAAGAGAGAGCGGCAGCGGCAGTAGGGACAGGAGAAGAAGTCCAGGTCCAGCAGAACAGGCACACTGCTGGGATAGTCATCACCATTTCACCACTAACTCCAGAACTCCAGATCTCCAGATGACTATGGGAATCTTTTATACCAGTTATATTAAGAATCAAAAATAAAAGCCACATTCTCCTGCTGGTATTTTTGATAGCTGAGCTGGACGTTGGACGCTGGATCAAAACATGACTTCAGCCAAGACTTTAGGGAGAAGTCTGGTGAAGGAGAGCAAGTGAGGATGCCACACACAGACACAGCACGCACGCACTCACACACACACACACACACACACTCCAGCAGCATCCTCTTGCTGTATCGCCTTGCTGTATCGCGTTGTTGTATCCCCTTGCTGTATCCCCTTGCTGTATCCCCTTGCTGTATCCCCTTGCTGTATCCCCTTGCTGTATCCCCTTGCTGTATCTCCTTGCTGTATAGTCTTGCTGTATCGCCTTGCTGTATCGCGTTGTTGTATCCCCTTGCTGTATCCCCTTGCTGTATCCCCTTGCTGTATCCCCTTGCTGTATCTCCTTGCTGTATAGTCTTGCTGTATCGCCTTGCTGTATCCCCTTGCTGTATAGTCTTGCTGTATCGCCTTGCTGTATCCCCTTGCTGTATAGTCTTGCTGTATCGCCTTGCTGTATCCCCTTGCTGAATCGCCCTGCAGTATCCCCTTGCTGTATCGCCTTGCTGTATCGTCTTGCTGTATCCCCTTGCTGTTTTGCCTTGCTGTATCGCCTTGCTGTATCCCATTGCTGTATTGTCTTGCTGTATCGCCTTGTTTTATCGCCTTGCTGTATCCCCTTACTGTTTTGCCTTGCTGTATCGCCTTGCTGTATCGCCTTGCTGTATCGTCTTGCTGTATCGCCTTGCTGTATCCCCTTATTGTATCGCCTTGCTGTATCCCCTTGCTGTATCCCCTTGCTGTATAGTCTTGCTGTATCGCCTTGCTGTATCCCCTTGCTGTATCCCCTTGCTGTATAGTCTTGCTGTATCGCCTTGCTGTATCGCCTTGCTCTATCGCCTTGCTGTATCCCCTTGCTGTATAGTCTTGCTGTATCGTCTTGCTCTATCGCCTTGCTGTATCCCCTTGCTGTATCGCCTTGCTGTATCGCCTTGCTGTATAGTCTTGCTGTATCGTCTTGCTCTATCGCCTTGCTGTATCCCCTTGCTGTATCGCCTTGCTGTATCCCCTTGCTGTATCGTCTTGCTGTATCGCCTTGTTTAATCGTCTTGCTGTATCCCCTTGCTGTATCGTCTTGCTGTATCGCCTTGCTGTATCGCCTTGCTGTAACGTATTGCTGTATCCCCATGCTGTATCGCCTTGCTGTATCCCCTTGCTGTATCGTCTTGCTGTATCGTCTTGCTGTATCGCCTTGCTGTATCGCCTTGCTGTATCCCCTTGCTGTATCCCCTTGCTGTATCGCCTTGCTGTATCCCCTTGCTGTATCGCCATGCTGTATCGCCTTGCTGTATCGCCTTGCTGTAACGTCTTGCTGTATCCCCATGCTGTATCGCCTTGCTGTATCCCCTTGCTGTATCGTCTTGCTGTATCGCCTTGCTGTATCGCCTTGCTGTATCGCCTTGCTGTATAGTCTTGCTGTATCCCCATGCTGTATCGCCTAGCTGTATCGCCTTGCTGTATCGCCTTGCTTTATCCCCTTGCTGTATCCCGCTGCTGTATCGTCTTGCTGAATCGTCTTGCTGTATCGTCTTGCTGTGTCCCCTTGCTGTATCACCTTGCTGTATCGCCTTGCTCTAGGGCCTTGCTGTATCCCCTTGCAGTATCACCTTGCTGTATCGCCTTGCTGTATCGTCTTGCTGTATCGTCTTGCTGTATCCCCTTGCAGTATCGCCTTGCTGTATGGTCTTGCTGTATCCCATTGCTGTATCGCCTTGCTGTATCGCCTTGCTGTATCGCCTTGCTGTATGGTCTTGCTGTATCCCCTTGCTGTTTTGCCTTGCTGTATCGCCTTGCTGTATCGTCTTGCTGTATCGCCTTGCTGTATCGCCTTGCTGTATCGCCTTGATGTATGGTCTTGCTGTATCCCCTTGCTGTATCGCCTTGCTGTATCGTCTTGCTGTATCGTCTTGCTGTATCGCCTTGCTGTATCGTCTTGCTGAATCGCCTTGCTGTATCGCCTTGCTGTATCGCCTTGCTCTAGGGCCTTGCTGTATCCCCTTGCAGTATCGCCTTGCTGTATCCCCTTGCTGTATTGCCTTGCAGTATCCCCATGCTTTATCCCCTTGCTGTATCCCCTTGCTGTATCCCCTTGCTGTATCGTCTTGCTGTATCTCCTTGCTGTATCGTCTTGCTGTATCGTCTTGCTGTATCCCCTTGCTGTATCCCCTTGCTGTATCGTCTTGCTGTATCCCCTTGCTGTATCATCTTGCTGTATCATCTTGCTGTATCGTCTTGCTGTATCGTCTTGCTGTATCGTCTTGCTGTATCTCCTTGCTGTATCGTCTTGCTGTATCGTCTTGCTGTATCGTCTTGCTGTATCGTCTTGCTGTATCGTCTTGCTGTATCCCCTTGCTGTATCCCCTTGCTGTATCGTCTTGCTGTATCCCCTTGCTGTATCCCCTTGCTGTATCGTCTTGCTGTATCGTCTTGCTGTATCTCCTTGCTGTATCCTCTTGCTGTATCCTCTTGCTGTATCCCCTTGCTGTATTTCCTTGCTGTATCCCCTTGTTGTATTGTCTTGCACCATACTGTATGTCTGACCCAGACCTTCCTACCAACCACACCATCTGTCTGACCCGGACCTTCCTACCAACCACACCATCTGTCTGACCCGGACCTTCCTACCAACCACATCATCTGTCTGACCCGGACCTTCCTACCAACCACACCATCTGTCTGACCCGGACCTTCCTACCAACCACACCATCTGTCTGACCCGGACCTTCCTACCAACCACATCATCTGTCTGACCCGGACCTTCCTACCAACCACATCATCTGTCTGACCCGGACCTTCCTACCAACCACACCATCTGTCTGACCCGGACCTTCCTACCAACCACATCATCTGTCTGACCCGGACCTTCCTACCAACCACATCATCTGTCTGACCCGGACCTTCCGTCTGACCACATCATCTGTCTGACCCAGACCTTCCTACCAACCACACCATCTGTCTGACCCGAACCTTCCTACCGACCACACCATCTGTCTGACCCGGACCTTCCTACTGACCACATCATCTTTCTGACCCAGACCTTCTTACTGATCACACCATCTTTCTGACCCAGACCTTCTTACTGATCACACCATCTTTCTGACCCAGACCTTCCTACCAACCACACCATCTGTCTGACCCAAACCTTCCTACTGACCACACCATCTGTCTGACCCGGACCTTCTACTGACCACACCATCTGTCTGACCCAGACCTTCCTACTGACCACACCATCTGTCTGACCCAGACCTTCCTACTGACCACACCATCTGTCTGACCCAGACCTTCCTACCAACCACACCATCTGTCTGACCCAGACCTTCCTACCAACCACACCATCTGTCTGACCCAGACCTTCCTACCAACCACACCATCTGTCTGACCCGGACCTTCTACTGACCACACCATCTGTCTGACCCAGACCTTCCTACCAACCACACCATCTGTCTGACCCGGACCTTCAACTGACCACACCATCTGTCTGACCCAGACCTTCCTACTGACCACACCATCTGTCTGACCCAGACCTTCCTACTGACCACACCATCTGTCTGACCCAGACCTTCCTACCGACCACATCATCTTTCTGACCCAGATGTGTCATAGTCAATGATTATTCATAACGGCATCAATACCCAGACATATACATCATGTCCTTGTTGGTGAACCAGTGGTCTATACTTTCAGAGAATGTTTAGGAGTTTAATGGCATGAACTGCATCGATTACAGAGTACTCATCAATGTCTGCTGCAACAAAACTATACTGCCCTACAAAGGCATAACGCAGTAACTACGTCCTTTTCTTTACAGCAAAATTTGACTTCAAAGTATTTTTCTATCAAGACAGACTGCAATTTCTGATACTCCATTATATATTCGGATCAACTGGCTTGTTCTTGTGTCAGGAAACTAAATCCCACATTAATCAGATAATGTACCTGGCCATTACAACAGATCAAAGATTTTTTTTAACCAAATTCGTAGTTATTGCTTTTTGCCTTTGTAGGGCAGTATAGTTGTCTCATTATTTGACGTTAAAAAAAATGGACCCAGAACCACAGCGATCCTATACATTACTATGTCCAGAACCACAGAGATCCTATACATTAATATGTCCAGAACCACAGAGATCCTATACATTACTATGTCCAGAACCACAGAGATCCTATACATTAATATGTCCAGAACCACAGAGATCCTATACATTACTATGTCCAGAACCACAGAGATCCTATACATTACTATGTCCAGAACCACAGAGATCCTATACATTACTATGTCCAGAACCACAGAGATCCTATACATTACTCTGTCCAGAACCACAGAGATCCTATACATTACTCTGTCCAGAACATCCACAAATGCATTTAGGCCGTAGGTCACATGCAGTTTTTTACCAAGCTACCAATTACTTTACACTGGAAGAAATTAAGATACACCAAAACTACCCTCAAGGAAAATATAGTTTACCGAACTAAAGCTACTTTGAATAAGTAGTTATAAATGATCATATGTAAATCTGAAATGCCAATGATCACAAATTGCTAGAAAACACGTCACTTTGGGCTCATATGTTAATATAATGTGTAATTTAGCTTATTAAACAACAAAAATATATATTTCAAGGGGGAATTAGGCCTGTCTGATGCCGAAAAAGTAATTAATCGCATTTTTGTTTTTGCATAAAAAGTAGTGTGTAGTTCCAGTAGTTAGCTACACCCCTACATGGCATAAAAGTAATTAAATACTGATAACACTACCTAGATTTGAATTTAGTTCAACTACCACCAAGCTACTGTAAACTGTAGTTTAATTACTAGTTGAACTACATGTAATTCAATACTCCCCAACACTGGTCACATGGAATATGATTGTAATATATGAATGTAATATATGAATTGGTAAAAAGGTGGCGCCATCTTAAAATAACCTCATATACGTGCATTCAATTCGTATTTAAACGGTAATAGTACAGCACATCTGTGTGTGTGGATGGAATCGCAAATCCAGGCGTTCTCTCATTCATATAATTGCAGCGCAGGCCTCGGCGCCTCTCTAGTGAACTCACAACGGCTTCTAGCGGACAAACTTGGAACAGCAGCAGGGAATTAAAAAAAAAGCCCAATTGACTGACTGAGCATCCTCTCACAAATTCCTGAAGCGCAGTCTGGTAAAAAAATAAGACCATATTTTCGCTACAGGAATTGATTCGCATTTCCATATTAATCCAACTTTCCCCATAAGAAAATAACACTGATAATCAGTTACCTATTTTGGTGAGACCACTATTGATAAGCAAGTGTAAGAATTAAGCATAAACTTAATCAAACATGAGCAAAAAGGTTTAAAGATAGAGAAGATGATTTATTTTTATTTTTCACGAGAACATTTCAGACTGGTGAGTAAACCAATAACCGGAAATGATGGTCTAATAAAGGTATGGATTCGGGCATGGAATTCGGCCTCTGGAATGTGGCGCGTTTTTTTCTCCCCTCTCCCCTTGTGCTCTTCTGTATGGGACTCAGTGCGCTCCAGCGGCTCTACTTGCTGTGAGGTAAGACCATAAGCTCATCCCTTTTTCCTTCCACCATCTGATTGGGCGAGACGCGTTCTTAGGAATGTCATGAAACTATTTAAATAGTAAGTTGTCCCCCTGGCTTACAGTTAGGTTCTTAGCGTCATATACCAGAGAGAAGATTTGACGTTCAATTTAAGCAACACAAGAAACGGTCTTTCTGCATCTTATATCGGACTCATTTCCATTTAAAAAATTAACAAAAAATTGTTTTTATCTTGTGGATTATTATTGGATTTCCATTTCTATTTGGATTTGACTGTTTCTCTCTGCTGTTTTCATTCAACAGGTGGGTTAACAATATTTCGATTTTCTTTCAACGAATCCAGCCTATATCAAGAAATATTTTTCAAATATTGTCTTATTATAGTAAATAATAATATGCGTTTTGATTATTGTTTATTATTATATTTAAATGTTAGGTGTAAATATTAACAATTTGTGACAAGTGGTTGACTTTATTTTCTGTTTTTCATAGGGAAAAAACAGAGTTTCACCATGAAGTTGACAGGAATATTTCTGCTGTTGATGCTTTGGACCTGCGAGAGCGTACGAGTTGCAGGTGAGATGCCTGATACTGTATGTTTGTCTAGAATTAACGGAGCTTCTATCGCTTCAACTTAAAACTCCATGAACTTAAAAACGTAAAAAAAGATATAGATATATTATCCCCTTAATTTATTGATTTGCATTGGACATGGATTAACATAGAGATAACTTTAGAGTTCATTCCGCACAACAAAAATAATCAATTCCAAAGACATGCAGATAAAGACTAATTGCTCCCACTCATTCCCACATCTCTCCCACAGAGAACCGAGACGACAATAGCGTGTACGACCTGTTCGAGCTGGTCCAAGTCTCCAAGAAGAACCACGGAGTGACCCTAGTGAAGGGCGACGACCCATACAGTCCCGCCTACAAGATCCTCAACCCGGACCTGATCCCCGAGCTCCCCGAGAGTTCCTTCAGGGACCTCATCGATTCCATCCATGCCGAGAGGGGCTTCCTCCTCCTGCTTAACTTCAAGCAGTTTAAGCGGACCAGGGGCTCCCTCTTGACCGTGGAGAAGCGGGACGGATCCGGAGCCGTGTTCGAGATAGTCTCGAATGGAAAAGCGAACACCCTGGATGTGGTTTTCTCTACAGTGAATAAGCAACAGGTGGTCTCGATAGAAGATGTGGACTTGGCGACGGGCCACTGGAAGAATATTACGCTGTTCGTGCAGGAGGACCGCGCGCAGCTGTATGTTGGCTGTGAGGAGGTGAACACGGCTGAATTGGACGCTCCCATCCAGAGCATCCTCACTCAGGAGACTCCCGCCACAGCGCGCCTCAGGATCGGGAAGGGAGCGGTGAAGGACCGGTTCATGGTAAGTGGAGCGCGCAGAGCACATGACGCATGGCATTACGCATAATGGATACAGATCATATAAGTGATCGAGTTGTTTTAGATGTTAGTAAGTGTTGAATTTGGCATTGTGTGACACTTAAATTCGTAAGAAATGATGTGCATAAAACCTATAAACCCATGCATAAAAGTTATACGGTGCACTATATTGGAAACCCTTGTAAATTATCCATAAAGTCCAATATTTGTTGCGTAAATGTCGAATGTCAGTGACTGCAATATTAGAGCTAAAATGACCATTGATTCTTGCAGGGGGTGCTCCAAAACGTGCGCTTTGTTTTTGGAACCACTTTGGACGCGATTCTGCGCAACAAGGGATGCCAAAACTGTAAGTAGCCTAATCATGAACAGAAAGCATATTTGCGTGTTTATCCATGCATCACTGGTTGTTATTCTAAAGCCACCAAGCCTTCTATAAGACATGTGCATGACTGTTTAAGAGCCTAGTTAACTGTCATGTGAAAGTTGCTAACAAAGTCACGTTTATGTTGCCATGGGAAAGCTGAAGTTTACAAGCACTTCAATGCCTCCTCAGGGCTGGGCACATTAACTCATTAACTTCATTGTGATCCAAGATAGTATGAGGCTGTAATGTTCTGTAATAACCTGAGTGTAATTACATATCATCCACCCTTATATCACCAATGAGCCCTGGGGACAGTGTGTCTGTTGTGGTCTGCTGTGGTCTAGTGGGGATTGCCATTACAGTGTACAGTGCTCTAAACAGTCTCTCTTTTGGTTTCTCCCTTCCTCCCTCTCCCTCCCACCCTACTCTGTCTCACTCCTTTTCCCCTGTCTCCCTCCCTCCCCCCTCGCTTCCTCTCTTTCCACTCTCCCTCCCTCTCCCCTCTCCCATCTATCCCCTCCCTCTCCTTTCCCCTCCCTCCCTCTCCCTCCCTTTCTCTCTCTTTTGCTCTCTCTCTCTCTCCCTCCCTCCTTCTCCCCCTCATCTCCCTCCCTCCCTCAGCTGTTCAGACTGATGAGATCGTCCTTATCGACGACACCATCAATGGGTCCAGCCCTGCCATTAGGACGGACTACACTGGCCACAAAACTAAAGGTAAACACAACTGCTGCTGCTTATTATTATAAACCCTGTGTAAAACCTGTATAAACCCTGTTAAGCTCTCCCGAAAAGGGTTCCATATACAGAATAGAACAGAACAGCATAGAATAGAATAGAACAGCATAGAATAGAACAGCATAGAATCGAACAGCATAGAATAGAATAGAACAGCATAGAATAGAACAGCAAAGAATATAATAAAACAACATAGAATAGAATAAAACAGCATAAAATAGAATAGAATAGAACAGCATAAAATAGAATGGAACAGCATAGAATAGAACAGTATAGAATAGAACAGTATAAAGTAGAACAGCATAGAACAGCATAGAAGCATAGAAGTATTAGAAGAAAGTAAAAGGATTCTATTCTATTCTACTGTCAACAGTTGTCTGTAGCTGTAGGGAGTTGAACATTAGTCTGGAAGCCTTCATGTACATTGATAGTGAAACTGTATTTCCCATAGAATTCATATATCTCCATGGTGTTTTCCCTCCCTCCAGACCTGCAGATGATCTGTGGGTTCTCCTGTGAGGACCTGGCTGGCATGTTCAAGGAGCTGAAGGGGTTGGGAGTGGTGGTGAAGGAGCTGTCCAATGAGCTGCGCAAAGTGGTGAGGAAACACACCTGACTCCTGTCTGTCTGTCTGTCTGTCTGTCTGTCTGTCTGTCTGTCTGTCTGTCTGTCTGTCTGTCTGTCTGTCTGTCTGTCTGTCTGTCTGTCTGTCTGTCTGTCTGTCTGTCTGTCTGTCTGTCTGTCTGTCTGTCTGTCTGTCTGTCTGTCTGTCTGTCTGTCTGTCTGTCTGTCTGTCTGTCTGTCTGTCTGTCTGTCTGTCTGTGGCATGATACTCTGCAACAAACTGTTTGTCAGTCACTGCATGTGGGCCTTTCTTAGCATACTGGTCTACCAGCACCAACTCTGGCTAGTCTGTCAAACTGCATGTTAGTTCATTAATTAAATCAAATGAGGTATGCTTTTCTAACTAGCTTTCATTTGAAAGGCTTCTTAATGCTAAACCAGTGTGAGGTGGGGACAATAATTCTCAAACACCTGAATCTCTTTTTCAAACCACTTGGGCTATTGAGAACTGAAGAGTGAAACAGTGTGTGAATTTGAAACCCTTTCTCATCCAGTATTCATATCGGAGTGTATGCTTCCTTCCTTCCTGTCTCCTTCAGACGGATGAGAACAAGTTTTTGATGAACAGAGTTGGGATCCACAGTGGAGTCTGTCTGCACAACGGCATCGTCCACAAGAACAAGGCCGAGTGGACCGTCGACGACTGTACCGAGTGCACTTGTCAAGTAAGGGCCAACGTCGAGAGAGTTTGTGTGGGTGGGGAGGGTAGTGGGGTAGAGTGTGTTTGTGTTTTTATATGTGTGTGTGTGTGTTTTTATATGTGTGTGTGTGTGTGTGTGTGTGTGTGTGTGTGTGTGTGTGTGTGTGTGTGTGTGTGTGTGTGTGTGTGTGTGTGTGTGTGTGTGTGTGTGTGTGTGTGTGTGTGTGTGTGTGTGTGTGTGTGTGTGTGTGTGTTTTTATATATGTGTGCGTGTGCGTGTGTGTTTTTATATATGTGTGCGTGTGCGTGTGCGTGTGAGTGAGTGTGAGTGTGTGTGTGTGTGTGTGTGTGTGCACCTACTTTTGCACTCTCAGACAGGCACTTGCAAACACATACTCATCCCCACTCAGCAAGCGCCCGCTCGCTACTCAAGACCTGTCTGTCATCTGGACAGTAATTGGGTTGGAGGAAGAGGCTGGCAACAAGCCAACAGTGGGTGCTGTAGTGAAGTGACCATGCATGGCCCACCACTCTAGTGAACAGACAGAGCCTGAACAGGCCCCCTATAGGCCCTGGTCAAAAGTAGTGCACCATATAAAGAATAGGGTACCTCCTCAGCTCTTCTCAGCAGCCCCTCGTCTCTAATTACCTCTCAGCTCTTCTCAGCAGCTCCTCATCTCTAATTACCTCTCAGCTCTTCTCAGCAGCTCCTCATCTCTAATTACCTCTCAGCTCTTCTCAGCAGCTCCTCATCTCTAATTACCTCTCAGCTCTTCTCAGCAGCTCCTCGTCTCTAATTACCTCTCAGCTCTTCTCAGCAGCTCCTTGTCTTTAATTAACAACATAATTAAAACAGAGCTTCAGCTCAGACAAGTGGCCCACAGACAGGAAGACACAGAGAGCTACTGTATTCAATAAAAACTGCTGCAGGCAAATCTGCTCTGCCAGCAGTATCACCTTTCTGCTCGTAATCCCCTTGGCTCTTGGGCTCTCTTGATCTGTGAATCAACTGGCCAGGATGTTAGTATGCTTCATTAGACAGAGAGATTGAACGTTCTGTCCATCAAGGCAAACTAATGCCCTGCTTTTGGTAGATAGATTTTTGTTGTTGTTTGGTCGTCAGTGCCCAGTTCAACCCTCCACCGACTGTTTTGGCCGTATTTCTACTACCATGACCCAGTGGGCAAGTGCTGGTTGGTCCACAGGGGTCTGATCTTCTCATTGTACTGACCCAAGTTGGTCCAGGTGCAGAAAAGGGGGAACTTACTGTATGTCATTAACGTCCTGATTCTTTGTCTCCGCCCCTTTTGTAGAACTCTGCCACCGTGTGCCGTAAGATCTCCTGCCCCCTGATCCCTTGTGCCAACGCAACCGTGCCCGATGGAGAGTGCTGCCCGCGCTGTGGAACACGTGAGTTCCAACCCTAGAATTACAATGATTGGTTCTGATTCTATGGTTCTATTTGTGTGGTTCCAACTCCATACAAGAAGTAACATACAAACAAAGGTTCACCTCACGTTCAAGGAAGTCTATATACAGTATTACGAACCAGAGGTTTATTCTATTCTAAAGCCATTAATAGCCTGAGTTGTCCTTTAATGTCTTTAAGACAAACAGGTCATTTAAACGGCACTCCATATACTGCCATCTACTCGGATTCTATTTGCCAAATAAAGTATGAAGCCACCAACCATTTTCTCGGTGTAAAAGTTTCTATTCAAGAAAAACAAATTCATTTTAAGTCTCCTAGCTTGTTAAAACCTCTCTAGGGTACGTGGGACGGTAGCGTACCACCTCGTCAACAGCCAGTGAAACTGCAGGGCGCCAAATTCAAAACAACAGAAATCCCATAATTAAAATTCCTCAAACAAACATGTATTTTACACCATTTTAAAGATACACTTGTTGTAAATCCAGCCACAGTGTCCGATTTCAAAAAGGCTTTTCGACGAAAGCAAACCAAACGATTATATTAGGTCAGAGCCAAGTCACAGAAAAACACAGCCATTTTTCCAGCCAAAGAGAGGAGTCACAAAAAGCAGAAATATAGATAAAATTAATCACTAACCTTTGATGATCTTCCTCAGATGACACTCATAGGACTTCATGTTACACAATACATGTATGTTTTGTTCGGTAAAGTTCATATTTATATCCAAAAATCTGAGTTTAAATTGGCGCGTTATGTTCAGTAGTTCCAAAACATCTGGTGATTTTGCAGAGAGCGACATCAATTTACAGAAATACTCATAATCAACATTGATAAAAGATACAACTGTTATGCATGGAATTTTAGATCCACTTCTCCTTAATGCAACTGCTGTGTCAGATTTTTTTTAAACTTTACGGAAAAAGCAAACCATGCAATAATCTGAGTACGGCGCTCAGACGACAAATCAAGCCAAACAGATATCCGTCATGTTGGAGTCAACATAAGTCAGAAATACCATTATAAATATTCACTTACCTTTGATGATCTTCATCAGAATGCACTCCCAGGAATCCCAGTTCCAGAATAAATGTTTGATTTGTTCGATAAAGTCCATCATTTATGTCCAAATAGCTCCTTTTTGTTCGTGCGTTTAGCCCAGTAATCAAAATTCATGAGGAGCAGACGAAATGTCAAAAAGTTCCGTTACAGTCCATAGAAACATGTCAAATGAAGTATAGAATCAATCTTTAGGATGTTTTTAACATCAATCTTCAATAATGTTCTAACCGGAGAATTCCTTTGTCTGTAGAAATGCAATGGAACGCAAGCTAACTATCACGTGAACGCGCATGGTCAGCTCGTGGCAGTCTGGGAGAGACCTTACTCAATCCCCTCTCATTCGCCCCCACTTCACAGTAGAAGCATCAAACAAGGTTCTAAAGACTGTTGACATCTAGTGGAAGCCTTAGGAAGTGCAATATGACCCCATTTCCACTGTATCTTGGATAAGCAAAGAGTTGAAAAACTACAAACCTCAGATTTCCCACTTCCTGGTTGGATTATTCTCAGGTTTTTGCCTGCCATATGAGTTCTGTTATACTCACAGATATCATTCAAACAGTTTTAGAAACTTCAGAGTGTTTTCTATCCACATCTACTAATAATATGCATATCCTAGCATCTGGGCCTGAGTAGCAGGCAGTTTACTCTGGGCACGCTTTTCATCCGGACGTGAAAATACTGCCCTCTACCCCAAAGAAGTTAACGTATGAAAAGGCTGTTATGTGTCAGAACACTGTATAGAGGACTGGTCCAAATTCTTCCTGACCGTTGTGCAGGTCTGATCAGCAACTACAGAAAACGTTTGGTTGAGATTATTGCTGCCAAAGGAGGGTCAACCAGTTATTAAATCCAAGGGTTCACATACTTTTCCCACTCTGCACTGTGAATGTTTACACGGTGTGTTTAATAAAGACACGAAAACATCCATCCAAAACATCTTTAATCTTCAGCTTGTAATGGCTATAATTGGGCCAAATTGGTTTAAGTGGAATGGAAAATTTCTCTGTTTACCAAATCCATCCTAGACACAAGAACATGTGACATTTTCCACATACCTAAGAGGGCTGGGCCGCAGTGGCCCCTAAAACCTAAAGAAAGGCAGAAAACCACACTCATCAGTACCTTGGCCAACGTTATAACATGGTCCCTGGTTTCCTCTTTAAAAGTAACAGATGTCAATGGGGGATCACTGTGCATTCAGTAGGCTTCTTAGACGGACTTTCCCATTTTTACCGACTTCCCTTTGGCCTCTCTAACTCTCCTGAACTCCCAGGGGAGGCCGTCTCTTTAACTCTACCAACACACAGGCACACACACACACACACGGACACGGACACAGACACGCACAGACGACACACACACACACGGACACACACAGGCACACACAAACACATACACTCATCCCAGGGCTAAATTGCGTACATTAGACCGGAGCTCTAAGAACTTTAAGAGCTTTCAACCCTCATTTACTGCGACAGGTGGGGTGGGGGGGCTTGTGGGGTGGGGGGTGGGCTTGTGGTCTCTGCAGTCCAATAGCTCTCTCATTGTCTCCCTCTCTCCCCTCCCTCTCTCCCTCTCTTCCTCCTCTCCCTCCCTTCTCTCCCTCCTTCTCTCGCTCTCCCTCTCTTCCTCCCTTCCTCCTCTCTCTCCCTTCCCTCTCTCTCTCCATAGCGAGCGACTATGCGGAGGATGGATGGTCCCTGTGGTCTGAATGGACCCACTGTTCCGTGTCTTGTGGGCGGGGCATCCAGCAGAGAGGCCGCTCCTGCGACCGCATCAACAACAACTGCGAGGGAACCTCCGTCCAAACCAGGGACTGCTACCTTCAGGAGTGTGACAAACGCTGTGAGTTCACTGTTCTATACACATTCAATTCTACCAACCAAATCACATGCATCAATTGTCACACAGAAACTTGTATCACGTATTTTATATCACCAACTTGTATTGATGGTGACAGAAACGATAGACCACATCTAAGCATTCAGCTGCAGATCAGCCAGTTGTGACTCCACAGAGCAACAATGCCATTTAACTTTAAACTTCTCTTAACCTGTTTTGATTTAACATTGACCCATAACCAAGCATCTCATTGACCCCTGACCCCTAACCTCTGCTCTGTGACCCTCCAGTCAAGCAGGACGGTGCCTGGAGCCACTGGTCCCCCTGGTCTTCCTGCTCGGTCACCTGTGGGGCGGGTGTCATCACCCGTATCCGCCTCTGCAACTCCCCCACACCCCAGCTGGGAGGCAAGGACTGCCAAGGAGAGGGGAGACAGACTGAGAAGTGCACCAAGTCACCCTGCCCAAGTAAGTACCATTAGTCAAGGGTTTTAAGAACAAGACCTGGGTCACATGTCATTGTGATCATTTGACATTAGTCAAAGGCTTTTTCATGCACCTCACACCCTGAAATATTTGTAGTCAAATGAACGTCCTCTTTCATGTGGAACCCTGTCGTTTAGCCTCAATTGCAGTCTGTATTTGTTCCTTGTTTGGCAAGTCAACGACCAAGGAGTTGGCTATTGCAGAAACAAAGATGGCATTGCAAAATGCCCTACCATCATGAGGAGCACCACAGTCACACCTGTATCGAAACTTCTGTCTCTCTACTTCCCCTTCAGTCAACGGTAACTGGGGACCCTGGTCGCTATGGGATACCTGCTCTGCCACCTGTGGGGGAGGAGCTCAGACACGTAAACGTCTCTGCAACGACCCCGCCCCCAAATATGGTGGTAAGGAGTGCCAGGGTGACTCCAAGGCTTCTCAGCAGTGCAACAAGAACGCCTGTCCCATCGGTGAGTAGCAGGGCAATGGATGTGTCCCAAATGGCACCCTATTCCCTATATAGTGCGCTACTTTTGACCAGGGCCTATAGGGTAGTAGTGCACTACTTTTGACCAGGGCTTATTGGGTAGTAGTGCACTACTTTTGACCAGGGCCTATAGGGTAGTAGTGCACTACTTTTGACCAGGGCTTATAGGGTAGTAGTGCACTATATAGGGCATAGGGTGCCATTTCAGACGCATGCAATGTTTCTTAAAACTTAAGTACTGTGAATGATTACACAAATGTTAGGTTTCTAGACAGTTTTAAGGTAAAAATAACACTTTTAAAACTATTACTTTTAATGCTTTTAATGATTTTAGGGCTTATCAAACACTTTGTTTTACACGTGTAACTTAATACTAGTACTTAAAGCAGTCAGTACACAGTACTTACAAGCTCATGTCTCTCTCCTCAGATGGCTGTCTGTCCAACCCTTGCTTCCCTGGGACCAAGTGCACCAGCTTCCCTGATGGAACATGGAGGTGTGGAAAATGTCCCTCTGCTTACTCTGGTGACGGCATCAAGTGCAAGGATATTGATGAGTGCAAAGAGGTTCCTGACGCTTGCTTCGTATTCAATGGAGTACACCGCTGTGAGAACACTGACCCTGGCTACAACTGTCTGCCCTGTCCCACACGCTACTCTGGACCTCAGCCCTTCGGCAGGGGAGTGGAGGAAGCCACCGCCAAGAAACAGGTTAGTACTGGTAAAGTGGACAAGTGTTGTGATGATTGTCCTCTTAGACCGTAGCTCTGGTCTCAGCTGATTTTAGAATTAGGAATTTAGAATTTAGAATTAGGAATTTAGAATTAGGAATTTACAATTTACAATTTAGAATTTACAAGATCATAGATTCCTTGAAAAAGCTATGCTTTTCTCTGTCCCGATCTAACTGCCAATTGTTGCCCTCTGTAAACAAAGGCAGGGAGGTTATCCACAATATTTCCTGGCTCGTCTGATCAATTCTTCACTTCCTCCCCCTCCAGGTGTGTACACCACGTAACCCCTGCCTGGATGGGAGCCACGACTGCAACAAGAACGCCCGCTGTAACTACCTGGGACACTTTGCCGACCTCATGTACCGCTGTGAGTGTAAGCCTGGCTATGCTGGAAATGGACACATCTGTGGTGAGGACACGGACCTGGACGGATGGCCCAACCAAGACCTGGTCTGTGTGGAGAACGCCACCTACCACTGCAAAAAGGTACGCAGGGGCCTGACATGTATACGTCCTTGAAAGGGCCCAGCTTGCTATTTAACTAGAGAAGAACTCACATCCCTTTTAATGTGCTGATAATGACTATTACACAGATCAATCATGTTCCACAGAAAACACACGAGTGGTTCGTTCAATGTCCGACAGGACTGTTCATCGTGTGCATTGTTTGGCCTTATCGGTGTAAACTTTCTTTTGTAGGACAACTGCCCCAACCTTCCCAACTCAGGCCAAGAAGACTACGACAAGGATGGTGTTGGTGACGCTTGTGACAACGATGATGACAATGATGGTATTGCTGACGACAGGGTAAGTGAGGAAGTGATTACCTCATTCATTCAGTAATTGAAGGTCTGAAGTCCCCACCCCTTACTGAGACAAATATAATTCATATAATTCATATTTATTTATTCAGTTATGCTACCTCTTGGTTAGTCAGTGTGTATATGAGTGTGTGTGTGTGTGTGAGTGTGTGTGTGTATGAGTGTATGAGTGTGTGTGTGTGTGTGTGTGCGTGTGCGTGCGTGCGTGCGTGCGTGCGTGCGTGCGTGCGTGCGTGCGTGCGTGCGTGCGTGCGTGCGTGCGTGTGTGTGTGTGTGTGTGTGAGTGAGTGAGTGAGTGCGTGTTCAGTTTTGGCAGTGGGTCATGAATGTGGTTTTACATTCATCATTCATGCTGTGAAATAAAACAACTGAGCAGAAAGCAAGCGTTTATTTGCCCTCAGAGCCAAACCTCAAATTCCAACACAGAGGTAACACTCTGAATGAGCTGCAGTGTAATACGCTAGTCCTAACCTTATATTTGGGATGGGGCCTAAATATAAGACTCACTTTCATCCACCCTCTTTCTCTGCAAGGTACACAGACCACAGCAAGTTAAAAGCACAACATCTGAAATGAATATATCATGTCAGAGATGTTTTCCTGAGCAGTGGACACTGGGTATATTATTCTAGTAACTGAACTGTGCTCTCTCTCTCTCTCTCTCTCTCTCTCTCTCTCTCTCTCTCTCTCTCTCTCTCTCTCTCTCTCTCTGCCTACCTCTAATTCTCCCTTTCCCTCTCTCTCTCTCTCTACCATTCGTCTCTCTCTCCCTTCCCCTCTGCCCCCTCTCTCTCTCCCCTTCTCTCATTCTCTCTCCCCCTCACTCTCTATCCCCCCCTCCCCTCTACCCTATTCCCTCTCTCTCTCTCCCTCGCTCTCTCTACAGGATAACTGTCCGTTCGTGTACAACCCCAGGCAATATGACTATGACAGAGATGATATCGGCGATCGTTGTGATAACTGTCCTTACAACAGCAACCCTGACCAGACCGACACAGACAACAACGGGGAAGGAGACGCCTGCTCTGTGGACATTGACGGAGATGGTGAGACTCAAACTTTGCTTAGTTGTCCCCTATTTCAATCCTGTTCTGTAAAATAATAGGTGCTATAGATTGTCTCTTACAAAACATCTAGGCATCAACTCACTACGAAGAGCACAACAGAGGTACAAAACACAATCATAGAGAACAAACATGTTCTTCAGTAAAAAGGTACTCAATCAGCTTTCTGAATTTCCCTAGAGGTACCAATTCACCCCACATTTAGAGAGTTTTTGAAGATTATTCCACAAGTAAGGTGGAAAAACAAAAAACTTAAAGCAGATTTACCTAACTCAGTGGAGACTGAAGGTATCTCCTGAGTTAGGCATCCCTGAAACAGGGTCTGGTAGCTCGTACGTCTGTATGTTAATAAGAAAGTAAGGTACTGCGGAAGTTTGTGCAAGAGGGCTTTATAAACAAAAAGAGTGCAAAGCATCGATCTACAAGACTTCAAAGAGGAACGGCTTACTTTCTGATTCAAAAGAAAGCTTTCAATTACAACAACGGGTCGTTTTCCTCACCTTCCTCATCTCATCCTGAATAACGACACCAAGCGATTGGTCCAACAGGTATTCTGAATGAGAAAGACAACTGCCCGTACGTCTACAACGTGGACCAGAGAGACACCGACCTGGACGGTGTGGGAGACATGTGTGACAACTGTCCGCTGGAACACAACCCTGACCAGGTGTGTGTACTTGCACACACACACACACGCACACGCACACGCACACACGCACACACGCACACACACACACACACACACACACATACACTAGACTGTATCACTAGACTGTTTTACTAGACTGTATCACTAGACTGTTTTACTAGACTGTTTACTAGACTGTTTACTAGACTGTTTACTAGACTGTTTACTAGACTGTTTACTAGACTGTTTCACTAGACTGTTTACTAGACTGTTTACTAGACTGTTTACTAGACTGTTTACTAGACTGTTTCACTAGACTGTTTACTAGACTGTTTACTAGACTGTTTACTAGACTGTTTACTAGACTGTTTACTAGACTGTTTACTAGACTGTTTACTAGACTGTTTCACTAGACTGTTTACTAGACTGTTTCACTAGACTGTTTACTAGACTGTTTCACTAGACTGTTTACTAGACTGTTTCACTAGACTGTTTACTAGACTGTTTCACTAGACTGTTTACTAGACTGTTTACTAGACTGTTTACTAGACTGTTTACTAGACTGTTTACTAGACTGTTCACTAGACTGTTTACTAGACTGTTTCACTAGACTGTTTACTAGACTGTATCACTAGACTGTTTCACTAGACTGTTTACTAGACTGTTTACTAGACTGTTTACTAGACTGTTCACTAGACTGTTTACTAGACTGTTTACTAGACTGTTTACTAGACTGTATCACTAGACTGTTTACTAGACTGTTTCACTAGACTGTTTACTAGACTGTTTCACTAGACTGTTTACTAGACTGTTTACTAGACTGTTTACTAGACTGTTTACTAGACTGTTTCACTAGACTGTTTACTAGACTGTTTACTAGACTGTTTACTAGACTGTTTCACTAGACTGTTTACTAGACTGTTTCACTAGACTGTTTACTAGACTGTTTACTAGACTGTTTTACTAGACTGTTTACTAGACTGTTTACTAGACTGTATCACTAGACTGTATCACTAGACTGTTTTACTAGACTGTTTTACTAGACTGTATCACTAGACTGTTTACTAGACTGTTTACTAGACTGTTTACTAGACTGTTTCACTAGACTGTTTTACTAGACTGTATCACTAGACTGTTTACTAGACTGTTTTACTAGACTGTATCACTAGACTGTTTACTAGACTGTTTACTAGACTGTTTACTAGACTGTATCACTAGACTGTTTACTAGACTGTATCACTAGACTGTTTCACTAGACTGTATCACTAGACTGTTTCACTAGACTGTTTCACTAGACTGTTTACTAGACTGTTTCACTAGACTGTTTCACTAGACTGTTTCACTAGACTGTTTACTAGACTGTTTCACTAGACTGTATCACTAGACTGTTTCACTAGACTGTTTCACTAGACTGTATCACTAGACTGTTTCACTAGACTGTTTACTAGACTGTTTCACTAGACTGTATCACTAGACTGTTTCACTAGACTGTTTCACTAGACTGTTTCACTAGACTGTTTCACTAGACTGATTCACTAGACTGTTTCACTAGACTGTTTACTAGACTGTTTCACTAGACTGTTTACTAGACTGTTTCACTAGACTGTATCACTAGACTGTTTCACTAGACTGTTTCACTAGACTGTTTCACTAGACTGTTTCACTAGACTGATTCACTAGACTGTTTCACTAGACTGTTTACTAGACTGTTTCACTAGACTGTTTACTAGACTGTTTCACTAGACTGTTTCACTAGACTGTATCACTAGACTGTTTCACTAGACTGTTTCACTAGACTGTATCACTAGACTGTTTACTAGACTGTTTCACTAGACTGTATCACTAGACTGTTTACTAGACTGTTTCACTAGACTGTATCACTAGACTGTTACACTAGACTGTTTACTAGACTGTTTCACTAGACTGTATCACTAGACTGTTTCACTAGACTGTATCACTAGACTGTATCACTAGACTGTTTACTAGACTGTTTACTAGACTGTATCACTAGACTGTTTCACTAGACTGTTTCACTAGACTGTATCACTAGACTGTTACACTAGACTGTTTACTAGACTGTTTCACTAGACTGTTACACTAGACTGTTTACTAGACTGTTTACTAGACTGTTACACTAGACTGTTTCACTAGACTGTTTCACTAGACTGTTTACTAGACTGTTTCACTAGACTGTATCACTAGACTGTTTCACTAGACTGTATCACTAGACTGTTTCACTAGACTGTATCACTAGACTGTTTCACTAGACTGTTTCACTAGACTGTATCACTAGACTGTTTCACTAGACTGTTTCACTAGACTGTTTCACTAGACTGTATCACTAGACTGTTTCACTAGACTGTATCACTAGACTGTTTCACTAGACTGTTTCACTAGACTGTTTCACTAGACTGTATCACTAGACTGTTTCACTAGACTGTTTCACTAGACTGTATCACTAGACTGTTACACTAGACTGTTTACTAGACTGTTTCACTAGACTGTATCACTAGACTGTATCACTAGACTGTATCACTAGACTGTTTACTAGACTGTTTACTAGACTGTATCACTAGACTGTATCACTAGACTGTTACACTATACTGTTTACTAGACTGTTTACTAGACTGTTTACTAGACTGTTTACTAGACTGTTTACTAGACTGTTTACTAGACTGTATCACTAGACTGTATCACTAGACTGTTACACTAGACTGTTTACTAGACTGTATCACTAGACTGTTTACTAGACTGTTTACTAGACTGTATCACTAGACTGTATCACTAGACTGTTCACTAGACTGTATCACTAGACTGTTTACTAGACTGTTTCACTAGACTGTATCACTAGACTGTTTACTAGACTGTTTCACTAGACTGTATCACTAGACTGTTACACTAGACTGTTTACTAGACTGTTTCACTAGACTGTATCACTAGACTGTTTCACTAGACTGTATCACTAGACTGTATCACTAGACTGTTTACTAGACTGTTTACTAGACTGTATCACTAGACTGTTTCACTAGACTGTTTCACTAGACTGTATCACTAGACTGTTACACTAGACTGTTTACTAGACTGTTTCACTAGACTGTTACACTAGACTGTTTACTAGACTGTTTACTAGACTGTTACACTAGACTGTTTCACTAGACTGTTTCACTAGACTGTTTACTAGACTGTTTCACTAGACTGTATCACTAGACTGTTTCACTAGACTGTATCACTAGACTGTTTCACTAGACTGTATCACTAGACTGTTTCACTAGACTGTTTCACTAGACTGTATCACTAGACTGTTTCACTAGACTGTTTCACTAGACTGTTTCACTAGACTGTATCACTAGACTGTTTCACTAGACTGTATCACTAGACTGTTTCACTAGACTGTTTCACTAGACTGTTTCACTAGACTGTATCACTAGACTGTTTCACTAGACTGTTTCACTAGACTGTATCACTAGACTGTTACACTAGACTGTTTACTAGACTGTTTCACTAGACTGTATCACTAGACTGTATCACTAGACTGTATCACTAGACTGTTTACTAGACTGTTTACTAGACTGTATCACTAGACTGTATCACTAGACTGTTACACTATACTGTTTACTAGACTGTTTACTAGACTGTTTACTAGACTGTTTACTAGACTGTTTACTAGACTGTTTACTAGACTGTATCACTAGACTGTATCACTAGACTGTTACACTAGACTGTTTACTAGACTGTATCACTAGACTGTTTACTAGACTGTTTACTAGACTGTATCACTAGACTGTATCACTAGACTGTTTACTAGACTGTATCACTAGACTGTATCACTAGACTGTATCACTAGACTGTTTACTAGACTGTTTACTAGACTGTTTACTAGACTGTATCACTAGACTGTATCACTAGACTGTTACACTAGACTGTTTACTAGACTGTTTACTAGACTGTTTACTAGACTGTATCACTAGACTGTTTACTAGACTGTTTACTAGACTGTTTACTAGACTGTATCACTAGACTGTATCACTAGACTGTTTCACTAGACTGTTTACTAGACTGTTTACTAGACTGTTTACTAGACTGTATCACTAGACTGTTTACTAGACTGTTTACTAGACTGTATCACTAGACTGTATCACTAGACTGTTTACTAGACTGTTACACTAGACTGTTTACTAGACTGTTTCACTAGACTGTTTACTAGACTGTATCACTAGACTGTTTACTAGACTGTTTACTAGACTGTATCACTAGACTGTTTCACTAGACTGTTTACTAGACTGTTTACTAGACTGTATCACTAGACTGTTTCACTAGACTGTTTACTAGACTGTATCACTAGACTGTTTACTAGACTGTTTACTAGACTGTATCACTAGACTGTTTCACTAGACTGTTTACTAGACTGTTTACTAGACTGTATCACTAGACTGTTTCACTAGACTGTTTACTAGACTGTATCACTAGACTGTTTACTAGACTGTTTACTAGACTGTATCACTAGACTGTTTACTAGACTGTTTACTAGACTGTATCACTAGACTGTTTCACTAGACTGTTTCACTAGACTGTTTACTAGACTGTATCACACTTGTCTGTATCTTACAACGGGATTCATCGAGGGGGAATGGGAATATACCCAAATCCAATCCCTCCCTCCAGTCCTCCCTCTCCTCCCTACCGCATTTTTCATCCCTCCATCGCTCCCTTTCTTTCCTCCTTCCTTCCCTTCCTCCCTCCATCCCGCCGTCCCTCTGCTTGTGCGAGACAGTAAAAACTCTGTGTACTGTGTGTAGTCCTGCCAAGCAGCAGGCACAGGTGACTCCCGTCTGCAGGGGAATGTCTAGCATGTTTCAGTCTGTGGAAAGACAGGCCTACTGGTGTTCGCAGAGCAGATGGGAGATGGGAGGATAAAGGAGGACAGGAGGGAAAAGAAAGGAGGAGGAGGAGAGAAGGGGTGTGTTTAGTGTTGGTTGATTGTCAGCAGATTAAAATCGACACCAGAATTATCTTGACAGGTTTAAAGAGGTGAAAGTGATTGGAGTCCATTATGAAAGAATTATCTTGACACGTTTAAAGAAGGTGAGAGTGATTGGAGTCCATTATGAAAGGGGGGGGGGGAGTGGGGGAGGAAGAGTAGAGGGGGAGGGGGAAGGAGGAGTGGGGGACGAGGAGTGGGGGAGGAAGAGTAGAGGGGGAGGAAGAGTAGAGAGGGATCGGGGATGAGGAGTGGGGGAGGAAGAGTAGAGGGGGAGGGGGAATGAGGAGTGGGGGAGGAAGAGTAGAGGGGGAGGAGGGGGAGGAGATATTGAAGAGATGATTGGTTGAACAGCTGGTACAGCTGGAAATAAAATGATTGGAGTCCAATATGAAAAGATGAGGGGAGGAGGAGTGGGGGAGGAAGAGGCGGAGATATTGAAGAGATGATTGGTTGAACAGCTGGTACAGCTGTAAATAAAAGGATTGGAGTCCAATATGAAAAGATGAGGGGAGGAGGAGTGGGGGAGGAAGAGGAGGAGATATTGAAGAGATGATTGGTTGAACAGCTGGTACAGCTGGAAATAAAAGGATTGGAGTCCAATATGAAAAGATGGGGGGAGGAGGAGATATTGAAGAGATGATTGGTTGAACAGCTGGTACAGCTGGAAATAAAATGAGCATCTGCGAGTAAGTGTCATCATAATTGCTACCGTTAGTTGCCCGTAGGCACAGATCTAGGATCAGCTCACCTTCCCCATTTCTTAAACCTACATCAATCTCCATTTAACTCTACAGGTTGACTCTGATGACGACCGTGTGGGAGATAAGTGTGACAGCAACCAGGACATCGATGAAGACGGCCACCAGAACAACCTGGACAACTGCCCCTACATCCCCAACGCTAACCAGGCCGATCACGACAAAGACGGAAAGGGAGACGCTTGCGACCACGATGATGACAATGACGGGATCCCAGACGAGAAAGATAACTGCAGACTGGCCTTCAACCCTGACCAGATCGACTCCGATGGTGAGTGGCTCTAGAAGAGAGGAAATCTTAAGCAAAATATAGACTGAAATCTTTAGCATAATCTTCAGAGTTGAGCACCCTTTTCAACTGATCAATTGGCTTAACAATTAGGTGGTTACTTGAATCAGTTTTGTTACTGCTTGCCTATAACAAACACCCTTTGCATCCTATAGCTCTTCAAGACCAGGATTGATGACCGGGGACATGCATGATATCAGTGTTATTAATCTACTTAATGGTAAGACGTGTTATTTATCAAGTCTTCTATCTCGTCCAGGTGATGGTCGAGGAGACGCTTGCAAAGACGACTTTGACCAAGACAATGTGCCTGACATCTACGACGTGTGTCCGGAGAACTTTGACATCAGCGAGACCGACTTCAGAAAGTTCCAGATGGTTCCCCTGGACCCCAAGGGAACGTCCCAGATCGACCCCAACTGGGTGGTCAGACATCAGGGCAAAGAGCTGGTCCAGACCGTCAACTGTGACCCTGGCATTGCTGTTGGTGAGTGGATTGGTTGGATTGGTTGGTTTGGTTGATTTGGTTGGTTGGGTGGGTGGGTGAGTAGATGGATTGGTTAATTGGTTGGTTGGGTTGGTTGGGTGGGTGGGTGAGTAGATGGATTGGTTAATTGGTTGGTTTGGTTGGGTGGGTGGGTGGGTGAGTAGATGGATTGGTTAATTGGTTGGTTTGGTTGGGTGGGTGGGTGAGTAGATGGATTGGTTAATTGGTTGGTTTGGTTGGGTGGGTGGGTGAGTAGATGGATTGGTTAATTGGTTGGTTGGGTTGGTTGGGTGGGTGGGTGAGTAGATGGATTGGTTAATTGGTTGGTTTGGTTGGGTGGGTGAGTAGATGGATTGGTTAATTGGTTGGTTTGGTTGGTTGGGTGGGTGAGTAGATGGATTGGTTAATTGGTTGGTTGGGTTGGTTGGGTGGGTGAGTAGATGGATTGGTTAATTGGTTGGTTGGGTTGGTTGGGTGGGTGAGTAGATGGATTGGTTAATTGGTTGGTTTGGTTGGTTGGTTGGGTGGGTGAGTAGATGGATTGGTTAATTGGTTGGTTTGGTTGGGTGGGTGAGTAGATGGATTGGTTAATTGGTTGGTTGGGTTGGTTGGGTGGGTGAGTAGATGGATTGGTTAATTGGTTGGTTTGGTTGGTTGGGTGGGTGAGTAGATGGATTGGTTAATTGGTTGGTTTGGTTGGGTGGGTGAGTAGATGGATTGGTTAATTGGTTGGTTGGGTTGGTTGGGTGGGTGAGTAGATGGATTGGTTAATTGGTTGGTTTGGTTGGTTGGGTGGGTGAGTAGATGGATTGGTTAATTGGTTGGTTGGGTTGGTTGGGTGGGTGAGTAGATGGATTGGTTAATTGGTTGGTTGGGTTGGTTGGGTGGGTGAGTAGATGGATTGGTTAATTGGTTGGTTTGGTTGGTTGGTTGGGTGGGTGGGTGAGTAGATGGATTGGTTAATTGGTTGGTTGGGTTGGTTGGGTGGGTGAGTAGATGGATTGGTTAATTGGTTGGTTTGGTTGGTTGGGTGGGTGAGTAGATGGATTGGTTAATTGGTTGACTGGTTGGGTGGATGGCTTGATTGTTACATTCTATGCTTTGGGACATCTCAAAATAACCCAACCCTAACTAAAAAAGACCATCCTCTCACTCTCATCTTCTCTGTTTCTCCATTCCCAGGTTTTGATGAGTTCAACTCTGTGGACTTCAGTGGTACCTTCTTCATCAACACAGAGAGAGATGATGACTACGCCGGCTTTGTGTTCGGCTACCAGTCCAGCTCCAGGTTCTACGTGGTGATGTGGAAACAGATCACACAGACCTACTGGAACAACAAACCCACCAAGGCTCAGGGATACTCAGGACTGTCCATCAAGGTTGTCAACTCCACTACTGGACCTGGAGAGCACCTCAGGAACGCTCTCTGGCACACTGGCAACACCACAGGACAGGTAAGAAATAACCCCTATCGTCTTGCATGCCTGAACACATACCCACACACACATAGGAAAAAATCCTTCGGGAGTAATGGGTGACTACGCCATCTAACTTTAACCCTACGTTTCTTCTTTCTTCTGTAGGTGAAGACTCTTTGGCACGACCCTAAGAACATTGGCTGGAAAGACTTCACAGCCTACAGATGGCACCTGATCCACAGACCAAGAACAGGACACATCAGGTAAACACTGAAGCCTTGGCCTGGTGGAGATTTATGAGATTGAGAATGTCTACACAAACACGTGTACACATGACTTACTTGATTTTTAATACCTTTTTACTCCTTGGAGAACATTGGTCAAACTGCTTATAGACTTTCCATAATGGCTGTGTTTGTATCGTAACATAGTTTATCTCACAAATCTTCTTATTGTATCTTTGTTTCAGAGTGGTCATGTACGAGGGGAAGAAGATCATGGCTGATTCTGGGAGCATATACGACAAGACGTACGCAGGCGGAAGACTAGGCCTCTTTGTCTTCTCCCAAGAGATGGTGTACTTCTCAGACCTCAAGTATGAATGCAGAGGTACGAAACAATTAACTTTCCATGTCTTACTAGAACTCCAACAGCAATTGTTTAGTGACATTTCTTTCACAATAGACCTACGTGAAGTACCTAACCACAACTCAACGCTTTCTCTTAACCTAATGCCTAACCTTGTGTCCTTTGTGTTTTTTCTTTCCAGATGCATAATTGCACGGAGCAAGAAGCTCTTGGAACAATGCACCTTTCTGTATAAATATGAACAATATGTATTCAGATGAAAAGTCCAGGGATAGTTTTTTTTTTCTGCTCCTCTTTCTTCTGCGGCACACGCACACTGGTGGGACCGAGGGGTAGGGCCTGGTGTGGTCAGCCTCAGGGTAAATTGACACTGGTTGGACAGAGAACCATTTGCTTTGCCTGAACGGGAGACCGACCAATGTTACCAACCAACGTTACCAACCAACGACACCGACCGGCCGATCTCTCTCTGATCTTAAAGACCTCATTCAGCTCTGCGCAGGAGAGGCTCCCCATAGTCGACTATGCACTTCCATACCTTTACATCTCTCTCTCTCTCTTTCTATCCATCTCTCTTTTTCTGGAATGGACGTCCCAAAGAAAGACCATGTGATGTTCTGTTTATAAAAAAACAGATCTACCCGGATGTAGATTCTGAACGATACGACTCTGAGGAAGTGGGTTTTTTGGGGCTCAGAGGAGGAAGAAAGCAATAAGACTTTTTTCACATTAAGTTTTGTAAGGAAAGGGCTTGTGGCCATTGAAAGTCAGCTGCGTAACGACAAGATATGGAGGGACGGTAACTTTGTGTGGATGTATGTACGTTTATGTGTTTAAATAAGAAGAAAGTGCTTGCTTTTACCCTTCTATATGCGTACCCTTAGAGAAAAGTGTTTCAGAGATGAAAGGAAACAAACCGAAATTAAAATGAGCCGAAATATTTTGGGTCAAATACAAGATTGCTTGTAGGCTTTTATGGCTGGCATTAGATTGATACTGTGTTTCAGTTGAAAGTGAACACAGTATAACTCAGGGTAAGATGGGAGCGACCATCTTAGCATTGCAGAAATGACATGGGAGGGCCATGTAAAAAAGAAATGACATGGGAGGGCCATGTAAAAAAGGGCATTTCCAGAGCCAGTAAGCCCAAGACATTCTGTCTATTAAGACACGTGTCATTTTGAACATTAAATGTTCCAAATATTCAGTATGTATTTATTTTCCAAAATCTAAAAAGATATAATTTTGAGTAAGATTACAAAACGGGGATCTCCCTGATCTTTAGAGGCTTTACACTTGAAATTTAATTTATTAACTCTTGCCTACAGTGTAGGTACCAAACAATTACAATACTTTGAGAACGTGAGAGATTCCCCCAGTGTTCCAACGAGTCAGTCAAACTGGTGTCTTTGGTGTCAAAAGTGGGATTCTACTCTCCTCCCCCTCTCTCTCCCTATAAGGAAACCGTTATAGGGGTTAGAATCCAGCCATGGTTAGAGCTAAGGCTCCTGAATCAGTGTGGTATGTATGTGACCTGTGCGCCTTTTCTTCTGAGAGAGATGAACAAACAGAGGAACTCTTTGATCTACAAATATTACCTCATTGCTGTTGTATGATTCATTTGATCAAACAAAAAAGTAATTTTGTTCATTGTATGCTTACAGAATACAAATTGATCGACATCTTATTGCTACTGTAGCATGAGTCTGTAAATAGTATTACTTTTCTTTTCAAAACAGAATTCCCCCCCATCCAACACCCCCTGCAGTAAAATTTTTACACATATTTGAATTTTTGCTTTCATATATGTCCTTTGTCCAGTGCTCTTTTTAATGAATAAATTATTATTCTGTTTTGTTCTGTCTTTGCTGTTCTGCGTGTGAGAGGTCGATTTGTGTGTGTAGATAAATGCTATTTAAATAATTTATCAGGATTCGCTGCCTGATGAAGGGGGCGTATCCGTATGTATAAACGGTTTGCACACTGACGCGAGGATGTTCTGTTCTTCATCGTCTTTACTTTTAGTTTTTCGCTTTATCGCTACTTTTACCATTTTTACCATTCTTTTCTGTACAATTTAGTGATGCTTGTTGTCTGTAAACATTTTTTGCTTAGTTGTACAATGCAACAAAAAAAATCCTGTTTTTATCCATAGCAAATATTTTGTTACATACTTCTGAAACAATAAATAGTTGTTCAAATCCACGCTCAGTCTGTATGTTCACTACCAAGTCGTTGACCGAGTTGAAGAACCACAATGCACCCATTACAATGTCCTCATACAACGTCTATTCTTGACTGCACATTACATATTCTATTATATATAATGGGTGGTTTGAGCCCTGAATGCTGATTGGCTGACAGCCGTGTTACATCAGACCGTATGCCACGGGTACGCTATAATTACGTTGGTAACCAGTTTATAATAGCAGTAAGGCACCTCGGGGGTTTGTGGTATATTGACAATATCCCACGGCTAAGGGCTGTGTCCAGGCACTCCGCGTTGCGTCGTGCTTTAGAACAGCCCTTAACCGTGGTATATTGGCCATTTACAACTCCCCCTCTTGCCTTATTGCTTAAATATATACTGCATGAAACACTTTTTCTAAAGTCTAAATATAGTATATGGACATTGGCTGTGCAGCTAAGTAAGCTAAAAGTCCAAATGCAGAACACATTCAGGTGACACCATGAACATCAACAGAAGTCCAGATATCTACCTCAAAGTCAATGTTAGGCCCCTTTTTAAATAGGGCTGTGTCTATATACTGTCTTCTCTGTCCCTGTTAAAGACACACATGCCATCCTCAGGGGGACATGAGGAATGCAGCATGGCACACTGTTCCCTAGCCTTGAGCTGTTTAATGAACATTGCCAGTCACTGTTAGCATGGACAGATTGGAAACCTCCAAGTTGTCTCTCTTTGTGGTGCTGAGTGATTGATTCATCTCCTGTACAAACATTACAGTAACTTCTGCATGCGTATGTCAATGTTTCGGTGGAGACTAGCTTTCTGAAGACGAATAGGTTGAAAAAACAGCCCCTCAACACCCCCTCAGCATGGTATTCTCCCAGAGCCACGGTGTGCGTCTCAAACGGCACCCTATTCCTTATATAGTGCACTACTTTTGACAAGGGCCCCAGGGCCCCAGGGCCCCAGGTCAAAAGTAGTGCACTATATAGGGAATAGGGTGCCATTTGGGACTGAAGCGTGGTCCATATTTCAGACCACTGGTCTACTGGCCCTACGATAGAAGCACTGCCACATAGCCTACACAGAGTAAACAGAGGGTATATCAACTTGTCCAGCAGTAAAAACATACAGTATATGCATAGGCAGTGTGGGGTGAATCCTGTTTTCCAGTTTTGCAGAATTTCCAATTGACATCAATATAGCAACTTGGAGAAATAGGAGAAATAGCCTATATACTGTGTAAAAAAAACAGTCTATATAGGGTGCATCCAGGCTTACAATACAATACGGACCCGTAAAACTGTTCCAACAAAGTATTTTGCCAAATTTCCCATTGACATCCATGCATGACATACAAAGGTTAGGAGGCAGGATTTGACACCTCCGTGAGGAGAGATCTGTTCAGAAAAACATCCATGAGGTCATCAAGTGTAAAGCGTGGTGACCTACAAACTGTCTTGGCACGCAAACACCAACCGTTTTGGACAGAGGAACTCCCCCCATTATCACATCATCTTTAAATTAGGGCTCATTTCAAGTCTCAAACTGTAAGCGTGAGTACAAGGAATCAACAATGGGCCTTAACTGGGGGGGGGGGGGGCTAAATTTGGCTACTGGTTCAAAGGTCTTCCACTCTAGAATTACTGGACCTTCTGTAGCTCTCTGGTAGGTTTACCCCGTGGTGGAGTTTAGGGTGAAGAAGTGCACTGATGGACACTACCATTACATGCCAAGCCCTCAATTCAGGCTTCTCCACATTTTGCTGTCTTATAACCTGATTTTAAAATGGATAAAATAGTTGTTTTTACACATCTACACACAATACCCCATAAAGACAAAGTGAAAACGTTTTTAGGAAAATGTTTTTGAAATGAAATACAGAAAAATATAGTTTACATAAGTATTCCTACCCCTCAGTCAATTCATGTTAGAATCACCTTTGGCAGCGATTACAAATGTGCAAGTCTCTATGAGCTTTGGGCACCTGGATTGTACAATATTTGTCCATTATTCTATATAAAATTCTTCAAGCTCTGTCAAATTGGTTGTTGAACAGTACAAGACAACCATGTTCAGGTCTTGTCATAGATTTTCAAGCTGATTTAGATCAAAACTGTAAGTCAGGCACTCAGGAACATTCACTGTTGTCCTGGTAACCAACTCCAGTGTAGATTTGTCCTTGTGTTTTAGGTTATTGTCCAGCTGAAAGGTGGATTCATCTCCCAGTGTCTGATGGAAAGCAGATTAAACCGGGTTTTCCTCTAGGATTTTGCCTGTGCTTAGCTCTATTCTGTTTCGTTTTTATCCTGAGAAAAACTCCCCATTCCTTAATTATTACAAGCATACCCATAACATGATGCAGCCACCACTATGTTTGAAAATATGGAGAGTGGTACTCAGTAAAGCGTTTATTGTATTTGCCCCAAACATAACACTTTGTATTTGCGACAAAAAGTGAATCGCTTTGCCAAATGTTTGCAGTATTACTTTAGTGCCTTGTTGCAAACAGGATGCATGTTTTAGAATATTTGTATTCTGTACAGGCTTCCTTCTTTTTACTCTGTCATTTAGGTTAGTATTGAGGAGTAACTACACTGCTGCTGATCCATCCTCAGCCATTCAATTCTGTAACTGTTTTAAAGTCACCATTGGCCTCATGGTGAAATCCATGAGCGATTTCCTTCCTCTCCAGCAACTGAGTTAGGAAGGACGCCTGTATCTTTGTAGTGACTGGGTGTATTGATACACTATCCAAAGTGCAATTAATAACTTCATTATGCTCATTCAGTGTCTGATTTTTTTTTACCCATCTACCAATAGGTGCCCTTCTTTGCGAGGCATTCGAAAACCTCCCTGGTCTTTGTGGTTGAATCTGTGTTTGATATTCACTGTTCAACTGAGGGACCTTACACATAATTGTATGTGTGGGTTACAGAGATGTTAAACACTATTATTGAGTCCATGCAACTTACTATGTGACTTGTTAAGCACATTTGAACTTATTGAGCCTTGCCATAACAAAGGTGTTGAACACCTATTGACTAAAGCTTTTAATTTGTAATGTATTTGTTTAAAAAAAATTACAACATAATTCCACTTTGACATTATGGAGTATTGTGTGTAGGCCATTGGTATAAAAATCAAAATGTACTCATTGGATCCCACTTCCTTTACCTGCCTTGGGAGCATTGTATGTGATGGAGATACGCATGTCTGTTTGGGGACATAAGGAACCCACTGTATTCATCCAACTTAGAATAACATTTAGGATAATATTATAATATAAGTGGGGATCTAAAGATGTGCTCGTTCTTGTCAGGAATTTATTTTGGTCTGGTAATTATTTTCCCGAACTTGCAGTGACATTGAAAGATTAAAATGGACATATAAACGTCAATGGTTTATTCAGAAGATCAGTGCTATAGAGAGCTGGAAAACTTTTGTTGGAAAACGTGTTGCCAATTGCACATTTGTTTGTAGAGCTTTTCAAGATAATAGTTGATGAAGTGACTGTATTGTAGTGATTACTTGTGTTGCACCAGAATGACTTTATATCATGGCTACAAAACAACAGCCTTGAATGCTACAATCCCTGTGGCAGGTAGCCTAGTGGTTGACAGCATTTAGTATCCCTGAACGACTAAGTGAAAATGCTGCGTGTGTGCCATTGAGCAAGGCCCTGAACCCTAACTGTTCCTATATGTATATTATATATAATCGGCTAAATACCGATTATGTCTGGCCTTGTGATATAATCCAAAATCACACAGTCTCCTTGGTTACTGTCCTAATGCTCTAATGCCTCCTTCCCTGGAGGCCCCACGAGAGGCAGAACAATTGGGTTTTACTGAGAGCTTAGGCCAGTAAGGAAAGCTTAACTGGGGTTGCTTTGCAAATGCACCCTACTCCCTATATAGTGCACTATATAGGCACCCTGGTCAAAAGTAGTGCACTATATAGGGACCCTGGTCAAAAGTAGTGCACTATATAGGGACCTTGGTCAAAGTAGTGCACTATATAGGGACCTTGGTCAAAAGTAGTGCACTATATTAGGACCATTGTCAAAAATAGTGCACTATATTAGGACCATTGTCAAAAATAGTGCACTATATAGGGACCCTGGTCAAAAGTAGTGCACTATATAGGGACCCTGGTCAAAAGTAGTGCACTATATAGGGACCTTGGTCAAAAGTAGTGCACTATATAGGGACCCTGGTCAAAAGTAGTGCACTATATAGGCACCCTGGTCAAAAGTAGTGCACTATATAGGGACCCTGGTCAAAAGTAGTGCACTATATAGGGACCCTGTTCAAAAGTAGTGCACTATATAGGGACCCTGGTCAAAAGTAGTGCACTCTATAGGGACCCTGGTCAAAAGTACTGCACTATATAGGGACCCTGGTCAAAAGTAGTGCACTCTATAGGGACCCTGGTCAAAAGTAGTGCACTATATAGGGACCCTGGTCAAAAGTAGTGCACTATATAGGGACCCTGGTCAAAAGTAGTGCACTATATAGGGACCCTGGTCAAAAGTAGTGCACTATATAGGGACCCTGGTCAAAAGTAGTGCACTATATAGGGACCCTGGTCAAAAATAGTGCACTATATAGGGACCCTGGTCAAAAGTAGTGCACTATATAGGGACCCTGGTCAAAAATAGTGCACTATATAGGGACCCTGGTCAAAAGTAGTGCACTATATAGGCACCCTGGTCAAAAGTAGTGCACTATATAGGGACCCTGGTCAAAAGTAGTGCAACGCATAGAGAATAGGCTACCATTTGGGACGTATGCTGTTAGTTAGTTATGACAGTCTGGCCACTTGGTTTGAACTAGGTTGAACCGAGTTAACTTTTCCTCCAATAATATTCTACTTCCTGTTTGGGTTCACCAGGTGCAGTTCGTTCAGGGTTCATAGGTCATGTGGCTCATCTCTGTCAGGAATACTTTTATTGGCCAACTAAAACTGACTGTCATAAATAACTCATCTGCAATACATAGAATGGGAAAAAGGTTAGGAATCTCTACCTTTACATTAGTCTCCATTCAGTGTATCAAAACAACACATTCAAATTCAAGCCAGGACAACAGAAGATCTACATTCCTTGGACCTGCTGCCACAACAGAACGTTTGATCCTATACCGCTGGAAAATTGCATTTGACTTGAAAGTACATTTGGTTTAGATTTGGATTTGGAAAGAATCCCCCCTGCAGAGAAAGATAAGGTTCATAATCATTTGATACCAGATGTACTGTAACTTTCCATTATTCAAAATAAAAGATATCATAGCATAGTTCATCAGTGTCTTTTAGTATTCATCTCCAGTTCATTCAGATCAGTTTCACAGAAAGTAAGAGTACCATCTCTCGAGAACACTTTGTGGACTGTGATTTTAGAATCGTATTCTAAGTGTTCTATTGTGTATTCTAAGTGTTCTATTGTGGATTCTAAGTGGTCTATTGCTGCTTCTAAGTGTTCTATTGTGGCTTCTAAGTGTTCTATTGTGGCGTCTAAGTGTTCTATTGTGTATTCTAAGTGTTATATTGTGGATTCTAAGTGTTCTATTATGGCTTCTAAGTGTTCTATTGTGGCTTCTAAGTGTTCCATTGTGTATTCTAAGTGTTCTATTGTGTATTCTAAGTGTTCTATTGTGGATTCTAAGTGTTCTATTGTGGCTTCTAAGTGTTCTATTGTGGATTCTAAGTGTTCTATTGTGGATTCTAAGTGTTCTATTGTGGATTCTAAGTGTTCTATTGTGGATTCTAAGTGTTCTATTGTGGATTCTAAGTGTTCTATTGTGGCTTCTAAGTGTTCTATTGTGGAAGACAAAGAAAGGACACAATATGTCATCCATACTGCTCTTAATCTACATATTTCCTCATAGTCTGCACCTTTTTATTAAAGGTTAAATAAAAAAAATAAAACAGCAGGAATCCCAGTGCAAGTTATGACATGTTCAAGTGGAGAAAGTCAAAGCATCCTATCATTCACTACATCGTCAGTCAAATGCCTAAACCTTCAGATCTAGTCACCAATGTCATCGTCTGCATATTCCTATGGCGACAGAGGAGAGCTGTGTTTCATAAACCGAACGGCAGCCTCTTGAACTCGCACAGAACCTCTTTGGCGTGTGGACTCTATTTGTTTTTCCTCTCATTATAAGGAGGCAGCTGAAGCATGGAAAGTGTTTTGAATAGCTCAGACCAACGTTTCCAAAATAACATTGCCATTGGCCACGTTGGCATCTCAGCGTGTGTGACGGATGATGACCATCCCTGTTGTGGAACTCCTTTATAGTTCCCCATTCGTTGCTTTGAGAGGTAAGCCAAACGCCTGCTAGTACGGTACTGTTTGAAAATGATAAACACATGTATGAACTTCTATTTATACCATTTAATGCAGGGCGTTTATAGCAACTAGCTTCAGACCCACGGAGTGGTTATTCACAACATAGAAACGACAGTTGGCTGACTTCTTTTCAAATTGTTGCATCTAGAATCACAAAGTGGTGTTAGGCCAGGTGTGCCTCTGGTATCACAGGCACTAAATACAGCAACCCACTTCCACAAAGTGGATCCGGACACTCAACCGAATGTGGTCTCTTTAATATACCTGTATATAACATCAAGCTACAGGCTGATGTTATGGTCTCGGTACCAAGGTGAGTGCCTTATATAAACACAAGGGGAAGAAGGAAACCGAAGACTAATAGTTTGCTATTCATTACTGGCAGCAGATGTGAGAGGGTATAGGGAGTCTGAAGGAAGTAGCTCCCTCTTTTCATTTCCTGCAGGGAGTACGCCCAGCTACAGCCCAGCTACTCCCCTACAACCCCTGCTTAGAGAATGGCCTATAAATCCCTTAGCCGTGGTCCTATAGCCTTAACCGGGCTTAGCCCTGATCCTGCAGTGAGTTAGAGTAGGAAAACAGGGACCATCATACCACAGCAACGCATCAGAACAATACGTTGTTATCAAGGCACAAGGCGAGACCCAGATGCAGACACAGGAGGCAGATGGTTGGAGTCTTACAATGTTTATTAATCCAAAGGGGAAGGCAAGAGAATGGTCGTGGATAGGCAACAAGGTCAAAACCAGATCAGAGTCCAGGAGGTACAGAGTGGCAGACAGGCTCGTGGTCAAGGCAGGCAGAATGGTCAGGCAGGCGGGTACAAAGTCCAGAAACAGGCGAGGGTCAAAACCGGGAGGACTAGAAAAAGGAGAATGCAAAAAGCAGGAGAAGTGGGAAAAACCCTGGTTGAAACATACAAGACGATCTGGCACGGAGAGACAGGAAACACAGGGATAAATACACTGGTACAGAGAGACAGGAAACACATGGATAAATACACTGGCATAGAGAAACAGGAAACACAGGGATAAATACACTGGGAAAAACAAGCGACACCTGGAGGGGGTGGAGACAATAACGAGGACAGGTGAAACTGATCAGGGTGTGACAGTAACTCCCCCCCCCCCCCCCCACCCCTCTAGGAACGCCACCTGGCGTCCTACCTGGGCGCATACCTGGTTGACCGGGGTATCGGCGGTGGAAGTCGGTGATGAGGGCTGGATCCAGGATGTCTCTAGCGGGAACCCAGCACTTCTCCTCCGGGCCGTAACCCTCCCAGTCAACCAGGTACTGGAAACCCCTGCCCCGTGGTCGAACACCCAGGAGACGTTTTACCGTGTAGGCCGGATGGCCATCAATGACACGGGGAGGTGGGGGGTGGGCCTGGGGACAGAAGACAAAGAACAGTGAACACGGGCTTAATCTTAGACACATGGAAGGTAGGGTGAATACGGAGGGTACGGGGTAACACAAGACGGACAGCAGTGGAACTCAGGACTCTGGAGATGGGAAAATGACCAATGAAACGAGGGGACAATTTGCGGGACTCTACCCGAAGCTGGTTGACTTGGAAACATACAAGACAAACTGGCACAGAGAGACAGGAAACACAGGGATAAATACACTGGGATAAACAAGCGACACCTGGAGGGGATGGAGACAATAACGAGGACAGGTGCAACTGATCAGGGTGTGACAGTTGTATTATGGTGCTACATGCTTCACATCCTATTGTGAGTAATGGCGATGTTTGGTTATTATATAGACATTCAGAATGAAAAGGCAGTACAAGCTAGCATATTGGATAGTCGAAGATGTTGTAGCTGGGTATTTAGCCATGGGAAGAAACTACACAACACAGTAAAGCTTACAAGGAGACGGGGGCCACACGTGAACTAGCCAATGCTAGGTAGATCAAACCCGCTTTCTCTGTGATACTGCCTGAGCCGGTCCAGAGTCAGTTAAAAGTACACAACTTGAAGTGTTTGAACACACACAAGATGATTGACTATTTCCGAACCATCACACATACCCCCAATGAGAGAGGAAGTCTGCAGCCGTGGTTCGCCCACTGGCCACAGGTACATGTGACATTTGATGGATCCCTGTGATGTACAGTGATCCCACGCTAGGCCAGAGACTCCTAGGACAATATCACACATTGGGATTGGCTGTTTCTTTTTCTGTATCACTGCGAATTAAGTCTTACAGTTCTGTTGGCCACGGCCGAAAGTAGTGCACTACACAGGGAATCGGGTGCCATTTGGGATGTAGAGAAAAGGGAATACTGGCTGAGACTGGAGGATGATCCTCAGGTCAGGAAGTGAAGCTGGCAGGAATTCCAGACCAGGGTGGCTTGGCCCTCCACTTCCTGCATTGTGACGTGGCTGACTGATGCAGACCAGGGCCAGGCCTAGACCAACCAATCCCAACATGTGTAAGCCTTCCAGCCTGGAGGGAGTCCCAGGGTCTGTCACCCTGACGTGGCTGACTGACGCAGCTGACGGACTGGATGACGCAAACCAAACCAAGGCCAGTCTGGGTCCAGCCTCCTACTTCCAGTCTGCTTCCCAGGAATATGTGTCGTGCTATGTCCTTATTGTCTGTCTGAGAGATGAACTGGCAGGATTCCCCTACACAGAGACTGACAGTAAGGTGTCAATCTGTCAGCGTCAACCACAGAGGGAAACACACACAGCTGAAAGATGCCTTCATGACGCAATACAGGAGTTTCACTACCCACAACCCACCACACTGACAGCACATTAAGGTATGGCCAGGGCACTGAGCTACACAGTCTCTATAAAGCTATAAAGCTTGGTCTTGTTATTCAGAATACCACTGTGTTACAGATATCCATGCCAACCTCATGGTGGTTAGTGGACCATAACGTTAGCTTTATGCATTCTCCCGTCTATTGTGAGCAGCCTCGGTTATCCACTCTCTCTCATGCGTGGAGCTACTTTAGCAGGAGGTAGACTCCTCACGTTACAAAGGTCAACGGCTTTACTGTACCGGCCAACACACCTGGGACAAAGGCAAAGTGGCTAACATGAATTTCTTATCAAAGGAATTGGTATTACTTGTACCAATGCACATTTGATTTCAATACTGAAAATACGTTGTAATGTGTTTAATGAATTAGAAGAATAAATACAGACGCCGTTATAAGGTTCAATACTAAAGGCAATGCATTACTTTATTGGACAATAATGGATGTATATAGCCACAAGCATAGTAAAAACAAATTAATAAAGTTCACAAAATTCTAATCCCTCTCTGTGGTCTAGAAACAGAAACACTGAAAGCGGGCCGCTGGGGGCGATGGGAAAGGTGAAGTTGCGGCGTTGGTTTCCCTCCAGACCCATTCTGTGTCCTCACTCGGTTTGAGCGAGACAAAAGCCCCACAGAAACCAGAACCTGGGCCAGCGCTGCTCTGCTGCTGAGAGTCAGAGAGGAGAAGAATGGGATCCTTTCAGTGTCTAGCTGGCTGGGCCGGACTAACTGTACGGTACACCTCAGAGAGGCACTCAGAGGAGAGGGGAGATGGGTTACCCAGACAATGGACACACACAGGGATCTCTTCAGCTCTTCAGGATCTCATCTGGCAGCCAGAGTCTGAGAGAGAGAGAGAAAGAGAGAGAGAGAGAGAGAGAGAGATAGAGAGAGTGAGAGAGAGTGAGAGAGAGAGAGAGAGAGAGAGAGAGAGAGAGAGAGAGAGAGAGAGAGAGAGAGAGAGAGAGAGAGAGAGAGAGAGAGAGAGAGAGAGAGAGAGAGAGAGAGAGCGGGGAAAGGGACGCTTGGAGGGGGTGGATTTTTGTTTTGGTGTGAATACAACCGCTTTGATTGCTGCTTCACTCCAAGCTAGGCCGTCCCTGCCGTTGTCAGACTCTGTTGTCTGTTTGGGTACAGCGAGAGTGGCAAGAGAGAGTGAGAGCCGCAGTGGCATTCCAGTTTCATCTGACACCGTGGCTTTTGTTGGAAACTGCAGTCCACCGGAGCCGTTGTTATTGGGTTTGGTTTTCAGCGTGGGGGTAGCTAGCGATGAGCTCTGACACAAATACTTTAAGGGGATGTAACTAACCATCGTGATTCACCCAAAAGATTCTGTGTCCTCTCTCTGTTCTCACAGACAATGCCAGTGGAGGAGTATTCAGAGAAAACGGGCACAACTATTATTCCCACGGCAGAAAATAACCAAAGAGCATCATGACAACTGATCCACTGGCCAGTAGTGGCCGCAATGCCAAAGCGTTCATGTATGACAAAACTGTCAAAACAAAAGCACAGTCCCTACACAACAAGAAGTTCAGTCTGATTGACGAGCCAAGTTCTCAGTAGGAAAAATAACATATAAAAATCCCTAAAGGACTGCTTTGCTTCTCCTTCTCAGGCAATCCATTAAAAAACAGACACAACCCAAATAGCAATCATACTGTGTTCCAGACCTGGGTTAAAATACTATTTGAAATCATTTCAAATACTTTAGTTGGGCTTGATTTAGCTTGTCCGTTGCAATGGAAACAATAGAAACGTCTCAATGAGTGCAAAGCCTGCCCACCCCGGCACTCTAGTCAGCCTAAAACCAAATGCTCAAAGTATTTGAAACTATTTCAAGTACTGTTTGAACCCAGGTAGGTCTGCACACGACATAGAAGGTTCTGAAAGCAAAGAAAAGGTTAATACCCTATCTCATCCATCAATTCAAGGTTCTTGTATGATTTCACACTTCTATCAAAGACACCTGTCTACATTCCTGATGCAGCCTTCACAAGATAAAGGAGATGGTATAAATACTACAGTATTCACTGTAGTGCAAAAACACTGTAGTATTTACTGTGGTATTTACTCTAGTATTTACTATAGTATACTGTAGTATTTACTCTAGTATTTACTCTAGTATACTGTAGTATTTACTCTAGTATTTACTGTAGTATACTGTAGTATATACTCTAGTATTTACTCTAGTATTTACTCTGGTATACTGTAGTATTTACCCTAGTATTTACTCTAGTATAATGTAGTATTTACTCTAGTATTTACTCTAGTATACTGTAGTATTTACTCTAGTATACTCTAGTATTTACTCTAGTATTTACTCTAGTATTTACTCTAGTAGTTACTCTAGTATACTCTAGTATTTAATCTTGTATTTACTCTAGTATACTGTGGTATTTACTCCAGTATTTACTCTAGTATACTGTAGTATTTACTCTAGTATTTACTCTAGTATTTACTCTAGTATTTACTGTTATATAATGTAGTATTTACTCTAGTATTTACTGTTATATACTGTAGTATTTACAGTTAGCTATAGTAGACATACTGTAGTTAAAGAAAACTGTACTATACTGTGATGTTTACTGTAGTATTTACTATAGTATTTACTCTAGTATACTGTAGTATTTACTCTAGTATTTACTGCAATATACTGTAGTATTTACAGTTAACTATAGTATAAATACTGTTGTAAAAGAAAACTGTACTATACTGTAATATTTAGAGTATTTTGTTTAATTATCGTTGACATAGAGGTGGAGGCTTTCTCCTTCCGGAAACATGCTGCAGAAATACTAAAAGAGCAAATGTTCTATAACTTGTAGGAAGGTAGCTAGGTAGGTAGGTAGGTAAGTAGGTAGAGAGAAGTTAACTCTACTCTGCTCTCCTGCACCTGACTTCGCCTCCCGTACACACCCGTAACAGAATTACACACCCTACGATGGAGTCAGCAGGAGCAGGAGCCCAGTTAGAGGAGTCGAGGAGCACGTCCAGGAACATTCGGCTATGTTACATCATCTTGGTACCAGGATGGATCGCGTTGTCCAGACTATGGACCGCTGAGAGAGACAGGAAATCTCTCCAGTGCCTCAACCAGCGCAACCGGGGTTGCCTCTACCCGTCCCATCCGGAGCCAGTCCGAGTGGGATACTCCTTCCCAGGGATTATGATGGGACGGCCACACAGTGCCAGGGATTCCTATTACAACTGGACCTTTACCTGGCCATTGTGCACCCAGCTCCCTCGGGAAGGGAGAGAGTGTCTGCCCTCGTCTCATGCCTCTCAGGGAGAGCTCTGGAGTGGGCAAACGCCGTGTGGGGAGAAGATGACGCGGCGTTGGACCACTTCGAGGATTTCACCCGTCGCTTCCGGGCCGCCTTTGACCATCCGCCCGAAGGGAGAGCGGCGGGAGAACGGCTCTTCCATTTGAGGCAGGGGACGAGGAGCGCCCAGGAATTCGCTCTGGAATTCCGGACCTTGGCCGCCGGAGCAGGCTGGAACGACAGAGCACTCATCGACCACTATCGGTGCAGCCTGCGCGAGGACCTCCGACGTGAGCTGGCCTGCAGGGATACCACCATCTCCTTTGACGAACTGGTAGATTTGTCCATCCGGTTGGATAACCTGCTGGTCACCCGCGGATGTCCAGAGGGAGCTCTGTCGGTGCCATCTCCCAGCACCCCCGCTCCGTCGCCCATGGAGTTGGGAGGGACTGCACGTAGGGAGACTGGAGGAGGAACCATCACGTGCACCATCTGTGGCCGCAGAGGGCACACTGCCGGTCGGTGCCGTGCCGGTTCCTCTGGGAGTCGAAGCAACAGGCAGGGCACTCTGGAGTCTGCACCACACTCATCCAGAGTCCTCTATTGACCACCTGTTTGTACCTGTTTGTTTCCCTGAGTTTTCTCCGCATTCCCAGCATAAGGCGCTCGTCGATTCAGGCACAGCTGGGAATTTTATCAACAGAACGTTAGCCCTTAGTTTAGGGATCCCCATTATTCCTGTAGTTAGACCCTTAACGGTTCACGCTCTGGATAGTCGACCATTAGGGTTCGGGCTAATCAGGGAGGTCACTATGGAGACATATGTCTCTGAATCCCTGCGTCAGGGGTACATTCGGTCATCCACTTCACCCGCCTCCTCGAGTTTCTTTTTTGTGAAGAAGAAGGATGGAGGTCTACGCCCGTGCATTGACTATAGAGGTCTCAATCAAATCACGGTGAGGTACAGTTACCCGCTACCTCTTATCGCCACGGTGAATGAGTCAATGTATGGGGCTCGCTTCTTCACGAAACTGGATCTCAGGAGTGCGTATAACCTGGTGCGAATCCGGGAGGGAGACGAGTGGAAGACAGCGTTTAGTACCACCTCAGGGCATTATGAGTACCTCCTCATGCCATACGGGTTGATGAATGCTCCATCAGTTATCCAATCCTTTGTAGACGAGATTTTCAGGGACCTGCACGGGCAGGGTGTAGTGGTGTATATCGATGACATTCTGATATACTCCGCTACACTCGCCGAGCATGTGTCCTTGGTACGCAGGGTACTTGGACGACTGTTGGAGCATGACCTGTACGTCAAGGCCGAGAAATGCCTGTTCTTTCAGCAGGCCGTCTCCTTCCGAGGGTATCGTATTTCCACAGAGATGGAGAGTGACCGCATTGCAGCCGTGCTTAATTGGCTGACTGCCACCACGGTAAAGGAGGTGCAGCGATTTTTAGGGTTTGCCAATTACTACCGGATATTTATCCGGGGTTTTGGCCAGGTGGCTGCTCCCATTACCTCACTGCTGAAGGGGGTCCCGTACGGTTGCAGTGGTCGGCTGAGGCGGACAGTGCTTTTGGGCAGCTAAGAGCTCTGTTTACGTCGGCTCCCGTGCTGGCCCATCTGGATCCCTCTTTGGCGTTCATAGTGGAGGTGGACGCGCCCGAGGCTGAGATAGGAGCCGTGCTCTCACAGCGCTCGGGTACGCCACCGAAACTCCGCCCCTGTGCTTTCTTCTCGAAGAAGCTCAGCCCAGCGGAGCGTAACTATGATGTGGGGGACCGGGAGCTGTTGGCTGTGGTTAAAGTGTTGAAGGCGTGGAGACATTGGCTTGAGGGGGCTAAACACCCTTTTTCTCATCTGGACTGACTACCGCAACCTGGAGTACATCCGGGCAGCGAGGAGACTGCATCCTCGTCAGGCAAGGTGGGCCATGTTCTTTACCCGTTTTGTGTTTACCCTGTCCTACAGACCAGGTTCCCAGAATAAGAAAGCAGACGCACTGTCCCGGCTGTATGACACAGAGGAGCGGCCCATGGATCAGACTCTAATACTCCCGGCCTCTTGCCTGGTAGCGTGGGAGCTGGACGAGGACATTGAGCAGGCATTGCGTACAGAGCCCGCTCCCCTCCAGTGTCCCGTCGGGCGTATATACGTTCCGTCTGCTGTCCGTGACCAGCTGATCTATTGGGCCCACACATCACCCTCCTCTGGTCATCCAGGAATCGGTCGGACGGTGCGCTGTCTGACTGGGAAGTACTGGTGGCCCACCTTGGCTAAGGACGTGAGGTTTTATGTTTCCTCCTGCTCAGTGTGTGCCCAGTGTAATGCTCCGAGACACCTGCCCAGAGGTAAGCTACACCCCTTACCCATTCCACAACGACCTTGGTCACATCTGTCTGTGGATTTCTTAACCGGTCTACCTCTTTCACAGGGAAACACTACGATCCTGGTCGTTGTGGATTGTTTCTCTAAGTCCTGTCGTCTCCTCCCTCTGCCCGGTCTTCCTACGGCCCTACAGACTGCGGAAGCCCTGTTTACTCACGTCTTCCGGCACTACGGGGTGCCTGAGGATTTAGTGCGGGAGGTTCCTCCTCTGGACATCGAGGGGGCCCCGGCGTACTCCGTTCGTACCATCCTGGATTCGAGGCGTCGGGCGGGGGGCCTTCAGTACCTCGTGGAGTGGGAGGGGTACGGTCCGGAGGAGAGGTGCTGGGTCCCGGTTGCGGATATTCTGGACCCCGAACTGCTACGGGAGTTTCACAGTCGCTGGCCGGATCGCCCTGCGCCTCGCCTTCCGGGTCGACCCCGAGGCCGGTGTCGGCGCGCCGCTGAAGCCCCGCGTCAAGGGGGGATACTGTCACGACTTCCACCGAAGACAGCTCCTCTCCTTGTTCGGGCGGTGTTCGGCAATCAACGTCACTGGCTTTCTCGCCATCGCCGCTCCATTTTTCATATGTCTATTTGTTTTGTCTTGTTTCCATACACACCTGGTTTTCATTATCATATCACACTGCATGTATTTGGTCCTCTGTTCCCCTCCATGTCTTTGTGTGTAATTGTTTATTGTTATGTGGGTATGTTCACGCGCTAGACTTTTGTACATGTTGCACATGTACATGTTTGTACATGTTGTTTGGGCACTTTAATGTAATTTTGTGCTTATTTTATTGACCGGAATAAAAGTGTGCCTGTTTACTCTACTCTGCTCTCCTGCACCTGACTTCGCCTCCCGTACACACCCGTAACACGTATTCTACAATATACTACAAAATTCTATAGTAAGTACTACACGTGACCGAGGGATACTACAGTGTGCAGTATAGTATTCTACAGTAAACTACAGTTTACTACAGAATTCTACAGTAAACTGTAGTATTTTTTCATGTGGGGACACAGAATTCAGGAAATCCGCCAACTAGGATTTCTTGAAAAACTAGGAATTTTGGGTATATTACCGGAATTTTGCAACCGTACATGACAGGCCCCAGTACATTGTTGTAGCGCACGTACACAGGCCCCAGTCCTTGGACTCTCTCTACATGGTTACATTGTAGTGTATGGTACATTCTGGTGATGCTCTGTTGTTTGACTGGCCTTGCTCTTCCTATGGTACATAAACAGACCCTATAGTGGTGTGGATGGTACATAACAGACCCTATAGTGGTGTGGATGGTACATAAACAGACCCTATAGAGGTGTGGATGGCACATAACACACCCTATAGAGGTGTGGATGGTATATAACACACCCTATAGTGTTGTGGATGGTACATAACAGACCCTATAGAGGTGTGGATGGTACATAACACACCCTATAGAGGTGTGGATGGTATATAACACACCCTATAGTGTTGTGGATGGTACATAACAGACCCTATAGAGGTGTGGATGGTATATAACACACCCTATAGTGTTGTGGATGGTACATAAACAGACCCTATAGTGTTGTGGATGGTACATAAACAGACCCTATAGTGGTGTGGATGGCACATAACACACCCTATAGAGGTGTGGATGGTATATAACACACCCTATAGTGTTGTGGATGGTACATAACAGACCCTATAGAGGTGTGGATGGTATATAACACACCCTATAGTGTTGTGGATGGTACATAAACAGACCCTATAGTGTTGTGGATGGTACATAAACAGACCCTATAGAGGTGTGGATGGTACATAACAGACCCTATAGTGGTGTGGATGGTACATAAACAGACCCTATAGTGGTGTGAATGGTACATAACAGACCCCATAGAGGTGTGGATGGTACATAACAGACCCTATAGTGGTGTGGATGGTACATAAACAGACCCTATAGTGGTGTGAATGGTACATAACAGACCCCATAGTGGTGTGAATGGTACATAACAGACCCTATAGTGGTGTGAATGGTACATAAACAGACCCTATAGTGGTGTGAATGGTACATAACAGACCCCATAGTGGTGTGAATGGTACATAACAGACCCTATAGTGGTGTGAATGGTACATAAACAGACCCTATAGTGGTGTGAATGGTACATAACAGACCCTATAGAGGTGTGGATGGTACATAACAGACCCTATAGTGGTGTGGATGGTACATAACAGACCCTATAGTGGTGTGAATGGTACATAAACAGACCCCATAGTTGTGTGGATGGTACATAAACAGACCCCATAGTGGTGTGAATGGTACATAACAGACCCTATAGTGGTGTGAATGGTACATAAACAGACCCCATAGTGGTGTGAATGGTACATAACAGACCCTATAGTGGTGTGAATGGTACATAAACAGACCCCATAGTTGTGTGGATGGTACATAAACAGACCCCATAGTGGTGTGAATGGTACATAACAGACCCTATAGTGGTGTGAATGGTACATAAACAGACCCCATAGTGGTGTGAATGGTACATAACAGACCCTATAGTGGTGTGAATGGTACATAAACAGACCCCATAGTTGTGTGGATGGTACATAAACAGACCCCATAGTGGTGTGAATGGTACATTAACAGACCCTATATTGGTGTGAATGGTACATAACAGACCCTATAGAGGTGTGAATGGTACATAACAGACCCTATAGTGGTGTGGATGGTACATAAACAGACCCCATAGTTGTGTGGATGGTACATAAACAGACCCCATAGTGGTG